>NW_007247306.1:411946-454356 GCF_000164805.1 Carlito syrichta | reverse complement strand
CTTAACACTTTATTGAGATCGTAACAATATTAAGCCTTCTGATCCATGAACCACCAAATCACCATTTGGTGGCCTGAGCACCCACCAGGAACTAGGTGTTGTCTGACTTACCAGTTCATAAATTTGGCATGCAGAGTAGCACTCCATCATCAAATGGAAGTGGTACGTATGAAATCGGGCTTTACGGGTGTGGTAGCACGCGCCTGTAGTTCTGGCTACTTGGAAGGCTGAGACGGAAGGTCGAGTCTGCGGTGGCTGTTTGCGTGCCACTGCACTCCAGCCTGGGCAACAGAGTGAGACTCCAACTCAAAAAAAAAAAAAGAAAGAAAGAAAGAAAAACATTAATATAAATTCATACAAATTCCCAAATAAAAAAAATAATTAAAAAAAAAAAAAAGGAAGCCTGAGCCCGCGGGTTCGAGACCCGCTTGGGCAACTTGGTGAGCCCTCAACGCTACAATAAAATCAAAAAATTAGCCGGGCGTGGTAGCACGCACCTGTAGTTCCAGCTACTTGGAAGGCTGAGGTGGAAGGAACACCGGAGCCCAGCAGGTCGAGGCTGCGTTGGCCAGGAGAGGCCACTGCACTCCAGTCTGGGTGACAGGGTGAGACACCAACTCAAAAAAAAAAAAAAAAAAAAGGAAAGAAATTGGGCTTTAGCAGTTCCTGAAAGCACAAGAAGGTTGCATGAGGAAGTAGTCCAGGTATCCTGCTCCTGTTATATTACCCTTATTGCCCACACCTATCGTCTCCTGGGAGTCCCCCATGATTAATTGATGAGGAAGAGAAAACTCAGGCCTGGCTTATAGATAGTTCTGCATGATGTATGGGCACCACCCCACAATGGACAACTGTGACACTACAGACTCTTTCTGGGACGTCTCTGAAGGACAGTGGTGAAGAGAAATACTCATGGAGGCAGAACATTAATCCAGGCACTTGGTGTTCATTTTGTCTGGAAGGAGAAATAGTCAGAGATAGGAGGCTATATCGATTAAAAGACTGTGGCCAGTGGCTTAGCTGATGGTAGAGTGGCATTCTCCTAAAATGATGTGGTCCTGAGGCAGGTTAGGTAGCGTAAGGGAGCCCCTGCACCTGCCCTGGATGAGGAAGCTTGTTAGATACACCTGTGAACTCAAGCTTTGTATCCATTCCAGATGAGGAGGCTTGGCAGTTGTACTTGTGGCCACCAGTGTCATGAGCCTCGTTTGAGCTTTGTGTTATGGTCATCTGCAGCCTAAATGTCCCATTGAAAGAAGGGAGAGAGCCGGGTTCAGTGGCTCAGCCTGTAATCTTTGGGTGACTGAGGTGAGTGGATTACCTGAGCCCGCGGGTTCGAGACCTGCCTGGGCAACTTGGCGAGACCTCATCTCTACAGTAAATCAAAAATAAAATTAGCCAGGCGTGGTGGCGCACGCCTGTAGTTCCGGCTACTTGGAAGGCAGAGGCGGAAGGATCGCTGGAGCCCAGCAGGTCGAGGCAGTGGTGGCTGGAAGCAGCCACTGCACTCCAGTCTGGGTGATAGAGTGAGACTCCAACTCAAAAAAAAAAAGAAAAAAGAAAAAGAAAAAAGGGAGAGACCCAAAGGGAAAATTCCCCACTGGGACAGAGGTGCATTACCTTAACACCCTGTCCTTACTATGAACTTCTGCTTATTTTACTGATTAAAAAACACACCCTGGGTGGAGATTTAAGATGCTAATGCTGTATGCAACATATGTAGTGTTAGCTTTGTTCATGCACCAACTAACAACCCTCCTAGAACATGCTATACATGACAAATTTTTTTTTTTTTTTTTGAGTTGGAGTCTCATTCTGTCGCCCAGACTGGAGTGCAGTGGCCGCTCCCGGCCACCGCAGCCTCGACCTGCTGGGCTCTGGCGATCCTTCCGCCTCAGCCTTCCGAGTGACCGGAATTACAGGCGCGCGCTACCACGCCTGGCTAATTTTTTGATTTATTGTAGAGATGAGGTCTCACCTGCCTGGGCAGGTCTCGAACCCGTGGGCTCAGGCAATCCACTCACCTCAGCCTCCCAAAGGCCCGGAATTACAGGCTGAGCCATCGAGCCCGAATGACAAATTTTAATATATAGTCTTTTATCCCATAAATGAAACTCTTCTAAACAGTAATGATGCTGTCTCATTCTCAAGCAGCCTGTTCAGCTTTACAGAATGCCTTTCATTTTCACCTTAAGGAATGGGACCATCTCATCCCTGAGCAGCCTGTTCTGTTTTACAAAACACTGCTTCTATAATAAACTTTCCTTTTAACTCACTCTGAAATTCTTTCCTGTGGCAAAGCCAAGAACCTGACTGTCCAGACAACATCAGTCCATTCATCCTGGAACTGACATTTACAAACCAAAAAGTTCTTTTTGGTTGGTTAAGAGCTGTCTGTAGTCCAGCAGTTTCTCATACAGTTCCAGAGTCAGTCCTAGGGGTAAAAAGACTTGCTGTGTGTATCTCCTCCTTGTCATCCCCAGATAGCATGATCCAGTATTAACCATTTTCACTTCATCACGGAACTCTTCTGGGAACTGCCATCCTCATTAGAGTGTTTCTCTGATATCACCCAAGACATTGTGGTTTCAAGATTGTTTTGTGTTCTTTATCCATTGGGTTAGCTTCAGTTAATGTCCCATAGTGAGGTGGGAAATGCCCTAAATGTTCCTCAAGAAATTGCAGATCTTGCTCAGTGCTCAGGTAAAACAAATAGAAATGCAGAGATAGGTTCACACCTCTTTTGGAACCTCTTCAGAGACTTAAGGGTTTCTTGTTCAATATTCATCTTGATTCTAGCAATAATTTATTCAACCATCCATGCATCCATCCATCCTTCTAACATGTATTAAGTGTTAAGTTACTGAATTAAATTCTGTGGGTACAAAGATGAGTAAGCAATTGTTCCCTTTACAGACTTGACCTATATCAAGCTTATTCTCTCTTCACTGACATAGTATCACAGTCTTGCCTCACTTTTTGATGAAAAAGCAGCCAGGCAGCCAGGTGCATTGGCTCATGCCTGTAATCCCAGTACTTAGAGAGGTCAGAGTGAGAAGATCACTTGAACTCAGGAGTTCAAAGCCAGCCTGGGCAACATAGTGAGACTTCATCTCTACAAAAAAATCAAGAAATTAGCCAGGTGTGGTGGTGTGTACCTGTAGTCTCAGCTACTTGGGAGACTGAGGTGGAAGGATTGCTTGAGCCCAGGAGGTCAAGGATGTGGTGAGCTGTGAATGCACCACTGCACTCCAGCCTGGGCCAACAGGGTGAGACTCCAACTTCAAAACAAAACAAAACAAAAGCAGCCAGGACATTTTGCTTGATCTCTGGAGTTAGGTTTCTGAACCCTGAGGAGAAACTCCTAGGCCACAAATGGTGTTCAATCTTTATATTCCTTGTGGATGTTTTGTTGTAGAACAAGGGAAGAGGAGAATTTAGCTGAAAGTCTATCACTCTTGGTTTATGTTTTATATCATAGCTACCTCACAGCCTCTCTGGGAAGCTCAAGACAGGGCTTCAGCTGTGGAAAATAGTGTGATCCTTATTTTTTAATTCATCTCCTTGCCATAATAATATTTATTCTTTTTTTTTTTGAGTTGGAGTCTCACTCTGTGGCCCAGACTGGAGTGCAGTGGCCGCTCCCGGCCACCACAGCCTCGACCTGCTGGACTCCGGCAATCCTTCTGCCTCAGCCTTCCAAGTAGCTGGAACTACAGGCGCGTGCTACCACGCCTGGCTCATTTTGATTTATTGTAGAGATGAGGTCTCGCCAAGTTGCCCAGGTGGGTCTCGAACCTGCGGTCTCAGGCAATCCAATAATATTTATTCTTCTTTAACATTTGAGTAACTGCACTTTCTTGGTTTGAACCCATGTGTTCTAGGTACTAAGGCAGGATGGCACACTTCACCTTGGCCGTCAAAAAAATAAATTGAAAAAGAAATAAATGAGTAGGTAACATTTTGGAGGGGGTAAAATTCAGTTGTCGCATCCTCATTAGGAAATTGTTTCTTTGTGAGATGTGTGTGGAGGAGGATTTGGGATGAGTGACAATTGAAATCTCTCATGCCTGTGCCTCTTACACTGGGTTACCTTTTGTGTTTCCTGCACGAAGTTGGCCGGCAGCCTAACCATCTGCAGCTACTTTTTAAATTATTCTTAGCTAGCTGGAGAGTTTTCCCACCTTTTCTCTGGAGGTTTTGACTTTAGAGAAGTTTGTGTATTTTGAAAAAGTTCCATGTGGGCTTTAGGGATCCATCCTGATTCACTAGTCCATGAGATTGTGGGCCAGAGGAAACCACTTATTTCTCTTTGCTCCCAACTCAGAGTAGGAACAGAGTGGAAAATATGGACAAAAGCAGTATCAGAACAGTTAATAATGATGTTCAGGCTTCCAGCTTCTTCCCGTTTGGTCGTTGTTACTAGACGCAGGATCCACCTATCCAGATATATTAGGTTCTGAGTGTGCCCTACCAACAGCTCTCAACTGACCAAAAAAAACTGCCTAATTAGTGGATGGTGCAATTGTGAATGCTGCCTTTCATCTTGACAGACAGCATGGTTCCAATTTGTTTGTTTTCATTTTGTTTTTATTTAATTCTGCTGAGACCCTTGGACTCCTTTAGGTTGGATCAAGAGCAACTTTTTTTTTAAACAGATCTAAAGGTTACTTTTCAAAATGTTAACCATCCATCTGTTCATTTATCCAACATTTATTAAACACTCACTGTGGAATAAAAAGACCAGTTGTTATAGGACAAAAACTGTAGCTAGAGTTCCCTATAGATGGTATAGGATCGTACTTCTCAAATTGGAGGCATTTGAAGTTGCAAGGATTTGTAGTTGTATGCCATGGTGCATCTTCCTGGGCAGAATATATTTATATAAAAAACAGATTTATTAGGGGTAAATTTTAAACTTTGCATGAAATTTTAAGATAAAAGATTTTAATGAAAATTTTGTTGTTTGTTGCAAGTTGCTTTTATTTTCTTTTCCAGATTCTTCACAGGAGTATACAAGTATGTGCATTTAACAGGTATTTCAGTGGGAAACTTTGAGAAGTGCTGAATAGTGAGGGGGCGAGAGGGAGTGGGTGGGGCAAGGGAGTAGGGAAAAAGAAAATAGAGATTGAAAGACTGAGAGAGAGGGAAAGGCAGTCAGGGTAGTTGGCTGAGTGACAGCAAATGTGTATCTTATTGTATATAAAAATGTGTATTTTATAGTATGTAAAAATATGTAGAAAGTGTGATTTCAGGTTTTTTGGGTTACTTGGAGGGGTAAATTTGATAACTTGTGGTGTTCACAGTCAATTAAGGGTTGGAAAGGCTTATGCAATCCTGTCTGTTCTTTTTAAGCTTTTGCAGAATGTCTTTTTTTTTTTTTTAAAGATCAACAAACCTGGTTTTATTACAACACCATATTTTTGTCATTGGTACTGCACAAAATTATATACAAAGAAGTATATACAAAATGTTCAAGTATTAGTTAAATTTCAATTCAAGGCATCTGTTTCAAAAAGGTACATTTAGCATATTTCATAAAGATAGCACAAATTAGTCATTTCAAATCATCCTTCCAACTAATTTTGGTTTATTTTATATATATATATATATATATATATATATATATTTCAGTAGGCACCAAAAATCCATGCAGCTGCATTGTGAGGGGCTTGCTCCTGCCCTTAGGTATAAGGAGGTTCATCACTCTAAGTTGAGTTTGGCTACTATCCATTCATGCTTAAGTGCAGTAGTAGATGATTTTACAAAATATACTGTGATGCACTAGAAACCAGAGACCAATTTAGGTCTCAAATAGTATTATCTAGCAACAAAACATTTACAGTTGTGCAAGAACAAGGATTCCATTTTCATAACCAAATAACAACAAAATAAAACATTTTAGGTGTAAGATAACTTACATCTTTGGATTGCTGGAAAATACTTTTTAATTATAAACATTTAAAAAATAAACAGAAGCCCTGATATTACCTCTTTTCCCTTACTTCTTATACTATCTTTTAAAATAAAGCAGGAAATGTGGCCAGCAGCTGGTCCCATCTCTTCTGCCCCAACAGCTGTATCCTGTATCCACAGGTTGTGAGGAGGGTTAAAAAACTTTTTGGAAAATTAATGGTCTTTGTGTGTCTAAAAACTTTCCTTTCCTTATGGTCTTGCTTTAGAAAGCAAATATGCCCGAGAAAATGACTTTAAAGATAATTTCAGTTTTCATTTAGTTTTTACATAGCTATGTCACATATGTTCTAGGTGCTAGGGATAGAATGGTGAGAAAAGCAACATGGTTCCTGCTCTCACAGAACATAGTTTTTTTAGGGGAATGGGAAGGTAAATATTAACTGAAAGTTAAAGACAGGGAAAAAAAGCCAAAAATATCTATGGTGGAGAGTTTTATCCTAGACTTTATTAGTGGTTATGTGAATCACGTGGCATGATTATTTGTCTCAGCTGTACCCACCCTGGGTTTAGAACCAGAGCTCTGGGCAAGTTATATGTACAGTCAGTCACAGCCTTTGTCTTTCACCATATGCCAGAAACCCATTTTTAAAAGCTGCACTGTTCTCCAGTCTGGAACAAGGGTGAAAACGCCAGGTCTCAAAAGAAACAACAACCTCAAGAAAGATGTACCCAGGTGAGAGTTTGAAAACCAATCAGCAAGCATTATCCAACATTCATGATTTTTTAGACGTGGCCAGTTGGGGCCTTTCTGCCAGTAGCCTTTTGTATAATTATTTGAATTAATTAAAACCTAGTAGCAAGCCTTAGGACTTTCTGATTATGATCTGTACCATGTAGCTTGCTTTAGTGTAACTATTTGCTTTTAGATCAATAATTTAGTGGAAAAGGGATAGAGCCTTGAAGCAAAGGGCTACTTAAAAAGAATAGGCTCTGCAGACAGGCTTCTGGATTTGAACTCCAGTTCTCTCACTGATTAATTCTGAGATCTTGGGTAAGCTACTTCACTTCTCTGTGCTTTAGCTCGTTTATGAAATGAAGATAATTGTACCTATGTCATAGGGTTGTTGTAAGAATTAAATATGTTATCTATTTTTATTATTTTATTTGATGTGTTTTTTTTCCTTTCATGTTTTAGGTATCTTTGAAAATGGGATATGTCCTAAAGTTGATGGCAGCTTACAGTCTTTGCTGCCAGGTGGCAGTGGTAATAAAGTCTTTGTGCTTTTGCAAATATAAAATAAATTAGCATCAAAACTTGCAGAATGGGTGTCAATGGGTTGGAAGAAAGTCTTGGAGCTTGTGGAGGGATGAAGAAAGGAGTAAATAGACATTCCCAAAGAGGGGGTCATAGTAAGCCAGGTATATACAGTTGATCCTCTGACAACAAGCATGAATTTGAACTGCATGAGTCCACTTATAAGCAAATATTTTCAACCAAGTATGGATCAAAACCACAATATTCCTGGGATGTGAAACCCAAGTATATGGAGGGCCAGCTTTTCTTATCTGTACATTCCTCTGGGCCAGTCTTGGGACTTGAGTGTGTGTGGTTTTTTTCTGTACACTGGAGTCCTGGAATCAATTCCCTGTATATGCCAAGGGACGACAGCATATTGTAAAACTGCTGTTAAAGCCCAGCATCAATGGCTTTTATTACATTATGGCTTCTATTGAAAAGTGCTGCATCCCGGTGTTCATGGTGGCAGAGAGGACAATATTGTAAACTGCCAACTCTGAATCAAAGTTTTATTCAGAAAAGTCAGACTCTGAATGTGGAGATGTTTTAGGACTTCTTTTATATATTTATTTCACTTATTCATTCACTTCATATTTATTTCCTCTTATCCTCAGCCTGGGATGGATATATCATAAAAACCTAAGAAAGATATTTGAATACTTTTTAAATAAAATTTTACTGTGATAAGAAAACATTATGTCATAGTTTAATTGTTGGGTTTTTTTCCTTTCCTCGTGGTGCATAAAATAATGTTGCTCTAAAAAATTGATGATGTCTTAGATTTAATAAAATGCAGCAGCACTTAAAGTGATGCTTTCTACACAGTATACACAAAAAATGTCTGTTTTTCTCTAAGACTTCTTTTATCTGTCTTATGGTAGAAGCAGGAAAAAAGTGTTAAGATTATTAACAGAATATGAAGAAATATCTCAGGACTAGGATCTCTAAAATTTGGAAAAGTTTCTTTATGACTGTTTTCTTTTGGGAAACATTTCTATTTTTTCCCATTAAGAAGCTCATTTTCCTTGTGCATGCCGTAGTCACATGGGTAGTAGATCGTGTTTAGCAAATGTTTACTGTTTGAAACCACAGACCATAATCTTAATGCGCACAGGAACTGAGCCCCAATAGTCTAATGGAAATAGTGACACTGGCCAGGCATGAACCACAGGGAGAGCTGCCAACTAAAGAGCACTGAGTTTTTACTCAGTCTTGGCTGATTGGTTTCAGGTGGTAAAGCAGATCCAATGCTTTAAGATTCTCTAAGTTTTCAAAAGAGGATAGAAATAATGATATTTTTCTTTGTGAAATTGTAAATGTTGGCATTTAATCAAACACATTTTAAAAAAATACTGAGCAAGCTGCTAGAAGCAGCTTAAGCCCTGCCAATTTTTGTAACCTCATATTTGATTTAGTGATTGACATCTGCCAATCTTGGCACAATTTTTCCTTTACAAAGCCAATTGCCAGAATTTAAAGTCTTTTTTCTTTGTTAAAGTCAGACCAGTTTCTTGTGTATTAACACTTTTCATGACATTTGACTTTGAAAAATTTTAAATCAATGAAAAATTGGATGACGAATATAATTGACCCTACCTTTGATCTGGCCATGGTGAATTAGATTTACTAATTGTTAACATTTTGCCATATTTGTTTTACTATCCCTATTTTGTTCGACTAATTGAAAGTTACAAAAGTCATAATATTTTATCCCTGAATATTTTGTCATGCTATTTTCTAAGAACAAGTATATTCTGCATTATGATAATGCTGTTATCTCATCTAAGAAATTTAACATTGATGACAACAAGATCTGACAAAAAATGTATATTCAAATCTGTCATTTCTTTTAGGTTGCCCAACATCAGGCTGTACCTCCTTTCTGTTGGCATCCTGATTTTCCTTTTACAGAATTTCTCCATTTTATGTGGAAATAGTGTTCATTTCATTTAGCTTATCTAATTTGCTCACATACAATTATTCATAGTAGTCCTTTACAATCCCTTTTATTTCTTTAAGGTTGGTAATAATGTCCCTACTTTCCATTTGATTTTATTAATGTGAATCTTTTCTCTTTTTCTTTTAGTCAATCTATTTGTCTATTTTGGTGACCTTTTTAAAGAACCAACTTTTGGTTTTGTTAATTTTATCGCTCTCTTTTTTTTCCTTTCCTTTTTTTTTCTATCTCATTTGTCTTCACTCTAATCTTTCTTATTTTCTACCTTGCTTTGGCTTTAGGGTGAATTTGTTTCCTCCCCACCAAGTTCCTTAACATGTAAACTTAAGTTACATATTTGATATATTTCTTCTGTTTTAATGTAGTAATTTATAGCTAGTAAATTTCCTTCTGAGCGCTGCATTCACAAAATTTCATAAGTTTTGGTATATTTTGACTTGTTTTTTATTTTCTTAAGGTATTTTCTAATTTTCCTTGTGATTTTTTTTCTGATCCATTGGTTATTTAACACTGAGTTGTTTAATTTCCACATATTTGTGTTTTCCATATTTTTTACTTTTATTTCTAATTTCATTTCATTGTGGTGAGAAAATATACTTTGTATTCTTTCTTGACTTTTAAATACACTGAGCTTTCTATCATGGCTTAATAGAAGCACTTGAGAAGAGTATATATTCTGCTGTTGATGGGTGGAGTAGTGTACAGAAGTCTTTTAGGTCCGATTGGCTTATAGTGTTGTTCAGGTCTCCTGTTTCCCTGTTAATCTTCTTCCTTCTTGTCCTATCCGTTATTGAAAGTGGGATATTGAAGTCTCCAACTATTATTGTTGAGTTGTCTGTTTTTCCTTTCATTTCTTCCATATTTTTGTTTCATGTATTTTGGTGCTCTGTTATTAAATGCATATATGTTTATCATTACTATATTTTTCTGATAGATTGACACATTTACCATTATAAAATATCCTTTTTTATCTGTAGTAATTTTTTGTTTGCTTTAGCATCTATGTTTATCGAATATTAGGATAGCCATTACTGTGTTTTTGTTGTTGTTATTTATAATATATCTTAACTTATAATTTATTTGTGTCTTCGACTATAAAATGTATTTCTTGTAAACAGCATATAATTTGATCTTGTGGGGTTTTTTTGTTTTTTTTTTTTGAGTTGGACTTTCACTCTATTGCCCAGGCTCATGGCCGCTGCAGCTTCTACTTACTGGGCTCAGGCGACCCTTCCACTTCAGCCTTCCAAGTAGCTGGGACTACAGACGTGTGCCACCATGCCTAGCTAATTTTCTTTTTTCTGATTTATTGTAGAGATGAGGTCTTGCCAAGTTGCTCAGGCTCGTCTTAAACCCATGGGCTCAGGCAATCCTCTCACCTCGACCTCCCAAAGTGCTGGGATTATAGGTGTTGAGCCACCGTGCCTGGACTTATTTTTTTCTTTTGAGTTGGAGTCTCACACACCGTCCGCCCAAGCTGGAGTGCAGTGGCACACTCACGGCCACCCCAGCATTGACCTGCTGAGCTCCAGCAATCTCTCCACCTCAGACTTCCAAGTAGCTGAAACTACAGGTGCATGCTACCATGCCCAACTAAATTTTATTTTATTTTATCTTATTTTAGACAAAGTCTCGCCAAGTTGTCCGGGCTGGTCTTGAACCTGCAAGCTCAGGCAATTCACTTAACTTGGCCTCTCCAAGTGCTGGAATTACAGGCTGAGCCACCTAGCCTGACTGATCTCGTTTTTAATCTGGTTTGGCAATCTCTGCCTTTTATTGTATTAAATTTATACATTCACATTTAATCTTATTGATACGGATGGTTTTATATTTGCTATTGTACTTTTTGTTTTATATGTTTCTCATGTTTTTACTGTTCCTCTATTTCTTCTTTACTACTTTTTTCTTTTTCTTTTTTTTGTTGGAGTCTCACTCTGATGCCCAGGCTAGAGTGCAGTGGCACACTCATAGCCACTGCAGCCCCGACCTGCTGGGCTCCGGTGATCCTTCCACCTCAGCTTTCCAAGTAAGTGGAACCACAAGTGTGTGTCGCCACGCCTGGCTAATTTTTTGATTTATTGTAGAGACGAGGTCTTGCCACGTTGCCCAGGCTGGTCTCAAATGCCCAGACTCACTTCTGCTCCCAAAGTGCTGGGATTATAGGCATGAGTCACTGCATCCAGCCTTCTTTGTTACTTTCTTTTGCTTTAGGTGCTTATTTTCTTTTTTTTTTAACTTTTAATTTTGAAAATATGGGGTACAATACAGGTCAGGTATACCAATGTTCATTATACAGTTACCTTTGTTGATGAAGTATGCTCACCCTTTCCCCAGGCTGGTTCCCACTACTGCCAATCCCACTTCACTGCCCCCCTCCCAGCAGTTTCCTGCTACTGCCAATCCTTTTCTTACAGAATTATGATAGTTGTTCAAGGTCCGCTTATGAGTGAGAACATATGATACTCAGTTCTTTGTTTCCGTGAAAGATAAGTGATTATTTTCTAATGAAGCATTTAACATGTTAAAATTAATTTTTATTCTTTTTGAATAATTGCTCTAGTGTTTTCCATTGGTAGTTTTATCAGAATCCACTTTAGATTTATACTAATTCCAGTGATATATAGAAATATTACTTCTATGTAGCTCTATTTCATTTATCCAATTTTTCTGATATTATTGCTATACCTATCTATTAATGTTATAAACTCAACAACACATTTTTTATCAGCATTATTTTATGATCTCTAGTCATTTTCTTAGACCAATAAAGCTTTGTTCCCATCCACTTTCTTTGTGTTGTTATTGGTGAATATATTACATTTCTATATTTTATAAGATCTAACCATATATACAATTGAAATATATATGCAATGAAAATATCTATATATAATTAATTGCATACAAAATTAGAATGTCTATGCCTATATAATAATTTTTTAGTTGCCAAATTAAAAAAAGTTTTATTTTGTTGTTGAAACATAATAGCTATACACATTTATGAAGTACAATGTGATGTTTTGATATATATAAACTCAGAAATTAGAATATTGTTATCTCAAACACTTGTCATTTCTTCTTGTCATTCCTTTTAGTTATTTTGAAGTATACATTTTATTGACTATAGTCACCCTACTGTGCAATAAAACATCAGAACTTATTCCTCCTGTCTAGAAATTCCAGAAGCAAAAACTTGATCTCTCAACTAATTCATCTTTGACAAAACCATCAATAACAACCACTGGGGAGAGGAGACCTTATTCAGCCAGTGGTGCTAGGAAAACTGGCTGACTGCATGCAGAAGAATGAAACAGGATCCCTACCTATCACCATACACAAAAATCAACTCTAAATGGATCAAAGACCTAAACGTAAAACCTCAAATTATGAGAATCTTAGAAAATGCAGGAGACATCCTTATGCACATTGGAATAGGCAACCAATTCTTGATCATAACCCCAAAAGCGTATGCCATAAAAGATAAGATAGACAAATGGGACCTCATCAAACTGAAAAGCTTTTGCACAGCAAAAGAAACCATCAAGAGAGTGGGAAGATAGCCCACCGAATGGGGAAAAAAATATTTGCTAACTGTGTAGCTAACAAAGGCCTAACATTCAGGATCTACAAGGAACTCAAATGAGCAAAAAGGAAAAAAAGAAATTAAAAAGTAGGCAAAAGACATGAATAGGCACTTCTCAAAAGAACAACAGCCAGCCAGGCTCAGTGGCTCAGCCTATAATCCCAGCAGTTTGGGAGGCCGAGACAAGTGGATTGCCTGAGCCTGCGAGTTCAAGACCAGCCTGGACAACTTGGTGAGATCTCATCTCTACAATAAATCAAAAATTAACTGGGCGTGGTAGCACACACCTGTAGTTTTGGCTACTTGGAAGGCTAGGGCAGAAGGATTGCTGGAGCCCAGCTTGTCAACGCTGGGATGACCATGAGTGTGCTTGAGAGTGCACTCCAGCCAGGGCAACAGAGTGAGACTCCAATTCAAACAACAGCAACAACAACAACAAAGAAGAACAGCCAACAGACACATGAAAAAATGCTCAGCTTCACTAATCATCACAGAAATGCAAATCAAAACCACACTGAGATACCACCTAACTAAGAATGGCCATCATTAATAAAATAAAAAACCTCAGATGATGGCAAGGATGTGAAGAAAAGGGAATTCTTCTACACTATTGGTGGGAATGCAAACTAGTTCAACCTCTGTGAAAAACAGTGTGGTGATTTTTTTTTTTGAGTTGGAGTCTCACTCCATTGCCCAGACTGGAGTGCAGTGGCACACTCACAGCTACCCCAGTGTCGACCTGCTGGGCTCCGGCTATCCTTCCACCTCAGCCTTCTAAGCAGCCGGAACTATAGGTGTGTGCTACCATACCTGGCTAATTTTTACTTTTTATTGTAGAGACAAGGTCTTGCCATGTTGCCCGGGTTGGTCTTGAACCCGAGAGTTCAGGCAATCCACTCACCTTGGCCTCCCAAAGTGCCAGGATTACAGGCTGAGCCACTGAGCCTGGCCAATTTTTCAAAAGAACTAGAAATTGACCTTCCATATGACCCAGCAATCCCCCTTCTGGGACTATACCTGGAGAAACTCAAATCATTCTACAAAAAAGATACTTGCACACACATGTTTATTGCAGCATTATTTACAATAGCAAAAACATGCAACCAACCCTGCAGCCCCTTGAGAGTGGTCTGGATAAAGAAAATGTGGTACATACACACGATGGAGTATTATGCAGCCACAAAGAAGGACAAAATTATGGACTTTATAGCAACTTGGATGGATTTAGAGTCCATCATAATCAGTGATCTATCATAGAAACAAAGAACTGAATACCACATGTTCTCACTTATAAGCCAGTCCCAAACATTTATCACAATACTACAAGAGAGGGATCAGCAGTAGTGGGACACTGCCAGGGTAGAGGGGGCAAGCAGCATCACTAGCGTATCTGATCCTAAACCAGGGGAAGTGAGGACCAATTGGGGGCCCAAATTTCACCTGCACATAGACTACTTATTTACCTAATCCTGACTTGCACTCCACATCTTTAAAATAAAATATGATTAAAAAGAAATGAGTTGGGTAACCTTCTGTATGTGTCCATTCTTTGAAAAGAGTGGTATGGATTCTGTCCTTGAAAGTTTAGTTCAACTGCCTGAATTGATGATTCTTTAGAGGAGTAGAGATGGTAAAAGCAGAGAAGATAATCTGGAAAAAAATGGAAATTTTTCCTCAGACATTGACCTAGTATAAAGTTATAATAATACATCAGTATGGTATTGGTACAGAAATAGACAAGTGAAACAATCTTTTCTCAGAGGCGGACCTATGTACCTATGGGAACTTAACGTATAACAAATATGGCACCAAAGATCACTTAGAAAAGGATAGATGACTTATTTGATGGACTAAATCCTTCAACATCTCACTGTAGAGGAAAGAGGAGTTTTGGAGCAGCCTAGAGAGCCCAGGTGGAGTCAGACAGAATACATCAACAGAAACCCCACCAATCTGGCCTGCCACCTTGCCCTGACAGTGCTTGGTAGTGGACTGCCCCAGACAAGGCAGCTGCAGAAGCAAGAAAATGGGTGATGAAATGGAATTGATTCAGTAGCTGTGACAACAAAATCAGGTTGCTGGTAGTGCTTTATCCAAGTAGGTTATGTGTGGCTCTTGGTTGGACAGGCAGGCCAAAGAAGATTGAGGCTGGTGGTTTTCCTGGGCCTGGAGACAGTTGCTCCTTGCTCAAGAAGAGCAAGAAAGGCTGGAGAGAAGCCTGTTGTGTCTGGCAAGGGTTTTAGAACCCAAAGCTACTGAGCCTTTAAACCTAGAAGAACCCCAACACACACTGGACTGGCAGCCAGCACAAAGGGTCATATGTTGATTGAAACAGTTCTGGTCACTATTTGCCAATATGTCAACATCTAGCTAAAAGAGCACATGTTTCCCATGGGCAGCCTGGTAGTTTGCCCTCTCACCACCTTCCCTGTCCTTGCTTGTTCTTCTTCCTGTCGTGGGCATTTTTAGTTCTCAGATTTCGAGACTCCACCTTCCATTTCCAGACCTATATTAACTCATTGGACTTACTTGGCATCTCTGATTTTTGCCCTCACTGCTAGTAGCTGACCTCTTGCTCACATGACTTCAACCAAATTATTTTTTCTGTACCTCAGGTTTCTTATTTGCAAAATGAGAATAATAATCCCTACCTTAATTGTGAGGACAAAATATGTAAGAAGACCAGAGTAATGGTCAAGTTGGAACAGTTATTTCATACTTTTGTACCTCCTGTCTACTTCATATGTATGTCAGTAATAAATAGAATACAAAAAGTAAATGAAAAAATCATGGCTATGATGATCAAAAACAATGTTGACATAGAGCAATGTGTGGGCCTGAAGTCACAGGTTCTCAGTAGTCTAGATCCAGAGCAGGAAGTGGCAGCTGAGACTTTAGCTAGAAATGGTGTGAAGAGCCAGAGTTAGTCTCAGTGTTTGAGCCAGGGGCTATGGTGGCCTCTCCTACTTGGGAAAGGAGGCAGAAGAAACTGTTACTGTAGCCTGAAGGCCAGGAACTGGACAGGCTACATTCTGATATCCTAGAGCAGACACTCCAAACTACCATTGTGACACCTGTTTGTCCCCTGGAATGAGGCAAGGGTGAGGCATAATTCTGGATGGAGTTAATTATTAAAAAATATAAAATTACTGCAATAGGAGGGGAAAGCAAAGAGCGTAGGAGGAGGGAGAAATTAAATGAAGCAAAACCAAAATAACTCTTAGACCACGAAAGTCAGTCCATAAAATCAATAATCAGAATGAGTTCATCCTGGATAAAAGTTTTTCTGTTTTTTGAAAAATTCCAGCAAGTCATTGAAGCCTGCCCTAGTTTAAATGTGTTAATCTGAGTTAGGATGCTTTCGGCTCTAAGAAACAGAAAAAAAAATTTTTTTTTTGCGTTGAGGTCCCACTCTGTCACCTAGGCTGAAGTGTAATGGCATGAACACGACGATCACAGCTCACAGTAGGCACGACCTCCTGGGCTCAGGCAATCTATCCACATCAACATCCCAAGTAGCTGGGAATACAAGCGTGTGCCATTACATTCAACTAATTTTTTTTATTTGTTGTAGAGACAAAGTTTTGCTATGTTGCCCAGGCTGGTCTCAAACTCCTGGGCTTAAGCACTCCGTCTACCTAGGTCTCCCAAGGTGCTGGAATTACGGGCAAGAGCCACTATACCCGGCCAGAAAAATCTTAACTAAAATGGCACAAACATAAAACCGATTTATAAGTTACATGACAAGAGCCCAGATGTGGGGCGGTTCTGGGCTGGTCAATCCAGTGATTCTACAGTATCCTGAGAAACCTTGGTGTTCCCACCTTCAACCCTACCAACGTTGGGATGTTGGTTATGTTTTCCTTTATGGTCATATGTTGATTGAAACAGTTCTGGTCACTATTTGCCAATATGTCAACATCTAGCTAGAAGAGCACATGTTTCCTCATGTGTCTCTTTCTATACATGAGGAAATCCTTTCCCAGAGGCCCCAGCATACTTCACAGAAGTCTTATCATGCAGGATTGAGTCACATGCCTGTCTATATCAAGAGGAAGACCATCATCACTAGCCTTCAATCAATCAGGATTCACCCCTAAGGGCTGAGCACAAGCCGGTGCTAAGAGTGAATCTGAACAAAATTAGGGCCATGCCAGTAAGAAACAGGTGTAGAGCTTCTACCAGAATGACTGTGCACTGGGGAAAATGATATAATCAGATATTTCAGGGCTTACTGGACACTGACTCTAAACTGACACTGATTCCTGGAGACAGAAAATATCACCATGGTCTGCCATTCAGAATAGGGGCTTATGGTGGGCAGGTCATCAATGGAGCTTTATCTCAGATCTGGCTCACAGTTGGTCCACGTGGGTCCTTGAAAGCATCATATTTCCTCAGTTCTGGAATGTATGATTGGAAAAGACATACTCATGAACTGGCAGAATCTCCACGTTGGATCCCTGACTTGTACAGTGAAGGCTATTATGGTAGAAAAGGCCAAGATAATCCACTAGAACTTCCTCTACCTATAAAAATAGTAAACCAATAAGCCTGGTGAGTAGCTACTTTGTCAGTAATACCACATCCCTGGAGGGAATGCAAAGGTTAGGGCCACCATAAAGTAATTGAAGTATGCAGGGGTAGTGACTCCAGTCTCTTTAACTCATTTATTTGGCCTGTGCAGAAAGCAGATAGATCTTGGAAAATGATAGTGGATTACTATAAGCTTAACCAGGTGGTGACTCCAATGGCAGCTGTTCCAGATGTGGTTTCACTGCTTGGACAAATGAACACATTATCTGACACTTTATATGCAGCTTCTGATCTGGCAAATGCTTTTCTCTTAATACATAGTAAATACCACCAGAAGTAGTTTGCTTCTAGTTGGTAAGGCCAGTAATATACGTTTGCTATTCTACTTTGGGGGTATATCCACACTCCAGTGCTATGTCACGATTTACTCCTCAGGGCCCTTGATGGCCTTTCACTTTCACAAGGCATCACACTGGTCCATTACATCGATGATATTATGCTATTTGGACATGATGAGTGAGAAAGTAGCTACTCACTGGGCATATTGGTAAGCTTTTTGCATGTCAGAGACTAGAAAATAAATCCAACAAAAATTCAGAGATCTTCCACCTCAGTGCAATTTCTAGGTGCCCAGTGAATGGGACATGTTGAGCTATCCTTTCTAAGGTGAAGGGTAAGTTGCTGCATCTGGCTACTCCTACCACTAAAACAAACAAACAAGCAGACACAGTGCCTAGTGGGCATCCTTGGATTTTGGAGGCAACATATTCCTCATTTGAGTTTGCTACTCTGGAGTATTTACTCAGTGACCAGAAAAGACTCTAGTTTTGTGCGAAACCCAGAAAAGAAGAAGACTCTGCAACAGATTTATGCTGCCATGCAAGCTATTCTGCCATATAGTCTGGCAGATCTGAGAGCATTTGAAGTGTCAGTGGCAGATAGAGATGTTGTTTGAAGACTTTGACGGGCCTCTAAGGTGAATCACAGCACCAGTCCTTAGGATTTTGGTGCAAAGTCCTGCATAACTGAGCATAACTTCTCTCCTTTTGAGAAACAGTTTTTGTCTTGCCAGAAGCCTTTGAGGAGATTGAAATGCTTAATCATGAGCCACAAAATTACCATGTGGCATGAGTGCCCATCAGGAACTAGGTGTTTTCTGATTTACCAAGTCACAAATTTGGCATGTACTATAAAAAGATAACCCTATTTTATAGGGATGTTTTGAATGTGAAATGACTTATTATAGGCAAAGTATATAGAAGACCAGGCACACAGTAAGAAATATCCTGTAAGATTTTGCTATTATTATTATCATTGCCAACATCAGTATTATTGTTGATGCTGTTCTTATTATCATAATGATTACTATTCTATTAACTTGGCTGAACTATATATATGCCTTTGTTGGCTCACATACGATCTATAACCTTACGTGCTAACACCTGGATTCAAGGTGCTGAGGAAATGTATGGTCAGATCCCTGCCATTGACTAATTATAGCTGGACAGCTGCTTCTTCAACTTCCCAGAACAAAGCAGAAGAGGAAGACTGGGGACAATGAAAAAGGACCAGGCCTGGGAGGCAAGACATCTAGGTTCTAGTCTCCTACACTAACCTACCTGACTCAGAATCATTTTCCTTCTCTGGGTTTTAATTTTCACGGCTGTAAGAGTAGGAAGCTGGGCATGTTGATCTTAAAGGCCTTTTTCTGACTCAGAGAGTAGTGAAGTGACCACAAACTGTCTCAGAGACTCCCTTGGGCTTGACCCATGACAAGTGCTCAGTAAGTATCTGTCATTCTTGTTATCATCATCACCATCATCATCATTTATAGAATGAGAACCATTACACTTCCTTCACAGGAGTGCTGGGAGGACCCAGTAAGAAAACACATGTGAAAGTGTTTTGTAAACTGTAAAGTTCTGTGAGTATGCCCCAAGGGACCATTAAGATGACTTTAATTGTGAGTGTCATCACCACCTCTTGATATTCCCTTCAGCTTCCCTCCCCAGACACAAACCCAGAAAACTTTCTTGGATACCCATTTACCAAATGAGAGTTAATTCCCACAATGTTCTTGCCAGAAACATTCTCAGCCTGGGGCCAATTAAGGAGTCCCAGGTTGTTAGAATTGCTGTTTCCTCTGGCTTCTCACCAGTCGGCCATCTTTTCCTTGAGGACAGTGGCCCACATGGTTCAGAATGAAGCATCCAGGTCTGGCCTCCCTCATGCCATTCTCTGGGCTGGCCTCAATCTCACTGGTGTTGACAACCAGTTCACGGGCTAACAGGAGACATTTCAGAGTTCAGGAGCAGTCATTAGTTACTTAGGCACATAAAAATAGGATATTGCAGATTCAGCCCCAGCCTGGGAGGCAAATACACAGGTTCTGGGGCTGCCATATTCTAGCTGTATGACCTTGGCCAAGTCTTTCACATCTTCCCAGTCACAGTTCATTTATCGGTGAAGTAGGAGTGTAGGACCCTGCTTGGCAGTCTTTAAGTAATTCTATCATTTTGAAATGAGGATGGCCAAAGTTTTGCTCTGTCTATGACACCAGATTGCTTCTGACTTCAGGCAAGTCACTGGGTCTCAGTGACTCCATGGGCCTCAGTTTACTCATCTATACAATGGAGAGATGAATCCTGCCTGGATTACCTCTTCAGAGCTGAAGTGAAGGTCAATAACATGTGTGAGAAGAGTTAGGGCCCTGGCTCTGAACAAAGTATAGTTATTTGCATATGGTCCAGTCTCCTGGAAAAGGATTGACATTTGTCCTGAGTTCTGGGCCAAAACTTCCCTTCCCCTCCCCCAAATCTCTGGGGCCATCAGGCTGGACTGGAGAAAGCACATGCATGCACATGTTTTGGGGAGTCAGAACACAGGGCAATAGTCCCACAGGACAACTGAGTGGGTTTGAGTGAGCAGTGAGTTTAAGGAAGAGATGAGGGAAAAGCCTTGGGAATATAGTTTACCCCTCCCCATGCGAGGAACCATGAAGTGCCCAGATGAAACCCCTGCCTTCTAGTTCTCCTAACCCCAGAGAAAGCTCAGGGACATGGAGTTCATTAAGGTCCAGAAATGCCACATGGGAGGGAATGTGTCTCTTCTCTGCCAAGTTTGGTTTGAAGAAGAGGGAGTGGGAGCGAGGAGATCAAGACAAAGACACAGGGATGAGATTGACCTTTATTAAATGCTTATTCTGTATTACACATTGGACTCAAGACCCCAGGAATGCTATTTCTGAATCTGCCTCAAGGAGGGATAAGGATCTTCCACATTTTAGAGAAGTAGATACTGGAGAGACAGCCTCAGAAGACACAGCCATGTGGGGTAATAGTGGACTCAACTTGTATCTGGGCTGTTCCACTTATTAGCGATGTGACCTTGGACCTTATCCTTTTTGATATTCTCATCTGTCAGATTTCTGTCTCCTGAGACTGATGTGATGCCTGTGCAAAGAAGGCTCTGAGTGCCCTTGACCTTTGCCCCTAAAGACAAGAGCCAGGGGAACCTGGGAGGTGGTCCTGCTCTCTAAACAGACAGGGACAAAGCTGGTCTGCTGCATGGTCTGCATTGGAAGGACTCGACCACAGATGGCCCTGCTGAGGTTTGTGAAGAGTATGACAAAGGTCCAGAGGAAAAGGGAGGAGGAGGCAGGGGCAAGGTTAGGCTGTCTAGGAGCCTCAGTCAGGGCCAGGCAGGGAGATCTGAGATGGCTGAGTTGATGGGCTTTGCTTCTTCTGCATGAGGGCAGTTCACTGAGGACTCATTAATTCCTGTGTGTAACAGAGTGGGGCACCTCCACATTAGATTGCCTTGAGATGTCTAAGTCCCTATGACTCAGAACTGGAGCAGTGGTATGCCATGCAGTAAGAGTTTAACCATCTGTCCTGGAAGGGGGCAAGGTTCTGATTTGCAGTGTTTGCTGATTTACATGATGTAAATATACCCATAATAGCCAATTTCAAGCTAATAACATAATGTCACTCAGGTTGGGAAGAGTTACACAGTTGCACATTTTATAGTATTTTTGCCATATGAATTCAGTAGATATGAACAACTCCTAGAACACAGATAACAGTAAAATGTCATAAAAATAATTAGAATGTGAGGAGTTTTGATCATTGATCACCTTTGTTTTTAACATATAATTTATTTTATTATGATTATATAATTTAACTTTTAATAACAGCTATTTTCACTAGCCAGCTTACAGTATTTCTCAAATTTAACTATTGGCTCTGGTGGCCTGTGACTGACTAGGAAGGGCCTCAAGAGTCCAACCTTCTCATTCTGAACAGCTGGGGAATTGAGGCCCAGACAGAATGCAGGGATAGGAGCTCACAGTCGTGGAAAGCATAGCTAGGACTTGCGCCAGGGTTTTCAACACATTATCTCATTCGATTCTCCCTACAACCCTAGAAAGAACAGGTTATGATTAGCATTCTAGAGAAGAGGAAACTGAGTCAGAATAACACAAGTTTATGAGAACAGACACTAGAACTTAATAGATCTGAGTCCACATTTTGATTCTGCATTTATAAGATGTGAGCCCTTGGGCATGTCCCCTTACTTCACTGGGCCTCAAAATCCTTGTATGTTGTGTGGGGATGACACTACTCAGTTCTAGATGCTATTTACAAGGACCCAATCCAGGCCCTATTGTAGGGTTGGTGTTCTATGATTAATTCTTAATTATCATTAGAGAGGTTGAGAAACTGGTCCAAGGTATCAGACTGGTGGAGAATGGAGGAGGATTTTGATTTCCCTAAGGTAGTTCGGTAAGGATTAGAGATGTGACTCAAAAATGGTCTGACAAACCAGGGCATAGAGGATTGGGAAGTCAAAAGGGGAGCAGAATAAGGACTTTGGTTCTAGAAATTTCGATAAGGTGACCAGGTCCCTGAAAAGACTGGGGAAAAATATAGGTCACTACCCAGCTCCCCAGGGGATTGCGTGCTTCTGCTCCTTCCCCAAGGGTTTCTTTCTTGTAGGGTTCTTGCTGACAACATTCTGAGAATTCCATTTTGGCATCCCCACTGGGGACAAGGATGCTGGTAACAGGAGGCAGAGGGATGACCCTTCCCCAGCTCCTCCAGGAAAGTGTGGCATGGAGGCAGAACCATAAAGCCTCAACAGCTTGGCCCACTGGGATGAATTTGGGATGGCTGAGGCTTCCACAATCTACATCCCAGGACCTGACAGGCAAGGTCTTCCAGAGCCAGGGCTGACCTGGCCAGGTGCAGAGATCCACAGCATGGAGAGAAGGCAGGGGTTCTGTCCCTGACCTCTCAGAAACTGAGGGCTTTTCTGGAGGCAAGGCTACCTGGAATCCTGGCTCATTGGATTCAGTTGCCCAGGGGGCTTCCTGTTTAGTCCCTTTGCCTTAAGAGAAAGTGGCACTCTCAGTGACTTGTTTCTGTGTATACAAGAGGGGTAAGATAGTTGCTGGGTTTGGAGCTGTGGGTGGTTTTCCATAATTAGCCAGGCTACCCAGTCTCTAGATCCTCCCTGTGCATACATCCCTCAAGTCCCTTTTCTTCATTTCCCAATGTTCATTCCTCACAACCTCATATCTCAATTCCTTCTTCCTGGTTCTTCCTTTCTTCCTTCATTTAATTAACTTTATACTGACAGTTCCTCTGTGTCAAGCCATGCTCTAGACCTTGAAAGTAGGAATGAATAATATAATTTGCTGAGCTCCTGGATCTCCAAGGGAGGCTGAGTCCTATCCATGAAAGATCAATGATGGTGCACATCCTGCAAGAAGGCTTCAGCAATCACAGAGACACATATCCCTGCTCTCCAGAGGCCTGGGATATCATAAATGAAGATAGAGACTGCCAGGGAGACAGGATCTTAGAAGACTTTGACTAAGCAATGCCCCCCATACCATGGGTATCAAGTTTGATTTCGAGAGAGAGCCTTTTTTACAAAGATGTACTAAGTTCTAGAATGGTAATAATTTTCCAGCTTTCCTTCCATTGATACCCTCTGCCTTCCGACACACACCCTTGACCCCTCACATCCAAGCTATGGACCAGAGGGAGAAAATGGTATCATGACTTGTGGCTTCCACATGGGCCCTTTGTTCTGGGAGCGTACTGATCCTAGCCTTGTGTGGTGGTCCCAACTTCTCTGAAGTCCACCTAAGGCAAGATTCTGTAGTCCCCCATGCCAAACCTCCATAAGCTCAGATTGATGTGCAGATGGGGGAAGTTTGCATTCTTCAGCCTTCTCCCTTAGAACATGTTTGCTGGAAGGAGGAGAAGATAACCATTAAGAGTAGGCTCTGAAGTCAAATGACTTCCCTTCAAATCCAAGGTCTACCATGCCAATCATGAAATCTGGGACAAACCATTTGCTCTCTCTATGCCTTAATTATCTTTTTCTGTAAAATGGAGCTTTACCTCAATAAATTGTGAGGCTGAAATAATGTAGTCTAACAATGCCTGGCATACAGGAATTTCTCATTAAATATTAGCTATTGTTATTATTGAAAAGGAAGTTATAAACTCACCCATATGTTCATATTTTATTGCAGATATTCTAAGATACCTGGGAATTGAGTTAACAGCAGAGGGAGAAAATTTCCTCACATTCTTAAATCTCTAAATTCTTATCAGAACTCTTATCAGGAGTCTTAGGATTATAACTTGCCAGTAAGCAAAGGGGGCTATGAGAAATAGAATATGCGTCTAATTTAGGTTTGGGAAAGAGAGGTGGTGGGACAGGACAGGGGTTTCCTTGGTGAAGTGAGTCCTAATGTGGGAATAGGATGAGGCATGCAATAGAACGTATGTGAGTAGTGGGGGTGCAAGTCATGGTACCTCTCCGTGCTGGGAACATAGGCAAGGGCCTGCAAGTGTGAGAGAGGTAGAGACATACAGCAAACTGGGAGCACACTTGTGCGGATGTTATACCTGTATGGAAGGAGATGGGATGAAGGGAGTTGGTTGGGTACTGAGGCTGAATAAATCTTTAGGGAGCAGATCATTTGAGAAGGACTCTGTACCTCTAGCTAAAGTGATGGAGTATTGGGAGCCCTTAAAGAGTTTTAAGCAGGGACATTTTATTTATTTGTTTTGCCTTTTTATTTTTATAGGATTGCACATGCAACAAATTGTGTGGGCGCAACAGGGGTGCAGGTATATGTGTGTGTGTGTGTGTGTGTGTGTGTGTGTGTGTGTGTATGTATACATATGCATATGTGGGAATATAATTAGGAATAGAATTGCTGGGCAATGTGGTATGCATATGTTCAATTTTAGAAAACAGTGACAATACATTTATTTATTTAATTATTTTGATTTGGGGGTCTCATCTTGTCACCAGGCTGGAGTGCAGTGGCACAATCAAGGCTCACTATAGCCCCGACCTCCTGGGCTCAGGTGATCCTCCTGTCTCAGCCTCCTGAGTAGTTGGGACTACAGGTACACACCACCATACCAGGCTAATTAATTTTTTGTTGGTAGAGACGAGGTCTCACTATGTTGCCTAGGCTGGTCTTGAACTGCTGAATTCAAGAAATCCTCCTGTCTCAGCCTCCCAAAGTATTGGGATTACAGGTGTGAGGCACAGTTCCTGGCCTGTTTGTCTTTTTTTAAAAAGCAGGGTTATTTTGAAACAACCACTTGCAGCAGTCCATATGGAGGATATATTGAAGGAGGAAAGTTCACAAGCAGAGAGACCAGGGAGGAGCATTCTGGCATCATGTTCATACAAATGCTCCCAGTTTCCAATATGTCTCTCTCTCTCTCACACCTGCAAGCCCTTGCCTAGGTTCCCAGCATGGAAGAGGTACCACCACTTGCACCCCTGCTGCCCACACACACTTTGTTCATGTCCAATCCTATTCCCACATTAGGACTCGGCTCACCAAGGAAGACTTCCCTGACTTGCTCCACTGCCTCTCGCTCCCAAACCTAGATTAGATTCATTCTCTAGTTCTCATAGCCCCCTGTACTTACTAGTAAGTTATAGTAGATAAATACAGATGAGGAATGAGGGCTCCTGAGCATCCAGGGCAAAGGAAGGGATGGCTCTAAAAGATATGTAGGTGGTAGATTGGTCAAGTGGAGGGGTGGGTGCAGGGAAAGTAAGGATGGCTTGACGTCTTCTCTGATCCTCTATTCCCATCAAAGGGAACCTCTGTATGAATATACCATAGTGTTTTTATCCATTACATGGATTGATGCTTGAGTAGTACTCTATTTTGACTAGTGTTTTGAATATTTTTTACACATCTTTTCTTGAACATATGTGCGTATGTATGCATATGAAGGAATATAGTTAGGAATAGAATTGCTGCGTAATGTGTGTACATAACTTGAATGTTCGATTTAGGAAACAATAGCAAACATTTTCTAATGGTATTGTTCAAATTTACATTCTCATCCCAGTATAAGAAAGTTCTAGTTGCTCTTACCAGTATTAGGTATTTTTCATTCTAGCCATTCTGGTGGATGTGTATTGGGGCTGCACTGTAGTTTTAATTCCCAATTCCTGGATAGCTAATGATGTTGAACACCTTTTCACTTGATTAATGGTTATTTAGATAGTGTCTTTTGTGAAGTGTCTTTTAAAAATCTTATTCTATTGGGTAGTCTGTTTTCTTGTTGATTTGTAGGAGTTCTTTATTCTGGGTATAAATATTTTGAGTTATTCTTTTTAATATATTCTGGTTTATTATTTATTTTTATGGCTAGTAAGTTTGTGTTCTGCTGAAGAAATCTTTGCTTACTTCAAGAGGATAAAGATATTTTCCTATATTTGATTTTACAGTTTTGATGCTTTATACTCACCATTTGAATCTACAGTAAATCTGAAATTGATTTTTGTATACAATATGAGGTAGGAGTAAAAACGAAAATTTTTCTGTATGAATATGCACATGATCCAGTAGCATTTATTGAAAAGATAATCTTTTTTTCATTGCATTGTAGGATCATCACAGCTATAAATCAGGTGACTGTATAAGTATGGGTCTGTTTCTGGAGTTTATTCTGTTCCATTGTTCTATTTGTTTATTCTTGTGCTAATTTCACACTTAATTAGTGCAGCTTTCCAGTAAGTCTTGATGTCTAGTAAGTCTTTTCCAACTTTTTTTCTCCAAGATTTCCATTTAAGTTTTATAACAAGGGTGACAATTTCTGCAAAAACAAAATGCTGAGACTTTGACTAGGATTACATTGAATATCTAAATCAATTTTACATCTTTATAATATATACTTGTTTACCCATAAACATGGCATATTCTTCCATTTACCTAGGTTTTTCTTAATTTCTCTTAATAATGTTTTACATATATTTTATTAGATTTATTTCTACTTTCTTTTTTTTTTTTTTTTGAGTTGGAGTCTCACTCTGTCACCCAGACTGGACTACAGTGGCACGCTCCCGGCTACCACAGCCTCAACCTGCTGGGCTCTGGTGATCCTTCTGCCTCAGCCTTCCAAATAGCTGGAACTACAGGCGTGCGCTACCATGCCCGGCTAATTTTTTGATTTATTGTAGAGATGAGGTCTCACCAAGTTGCCCGGGCAGGGCTCGAACCTGCGAGCTCAGGCAATCCATTCACCTCAGCCTCCCAAATCGCGGGATTACAGGCTGAGTCACCGAGACCAGCTTACATGTTTTATTTTTAATGTGATTATAAATTATTATTTTTATGTGTATTTGCTTATTATTTTCAGTTTTTATTTGGTTTGTTTTAGATAGTCTAGGTATACAATCGTGTAGTCTGCAGATAATGACAATTTTATTTCTTTCCAATCATTTGACCTTTTATTTTATTTTTGTTGTTGATTTATTTCACTAGCTAGAACTAACAGTACAATGGTTCATAGAAATGGTAATAAGAAACATTATGTTTTATTCCCAAAATTAGGGAGTACATTATCAATATTTTACCATTAGGTATGACATTTACTTCAGGTTGTTTCTTCTTTTACTGGAGATAACTGTGATCATGTTAAGAAGGCTCATGTCTATTTCTAGTTTGCTGAGAGGCTTATTTCTAATCATAAACGATTGTTAAATCTTATTAAATACTTTTTCTGCATCTATTGAGATAGTCATATAATTTTTCCCCTTACTTCTATTAGATTGTGAATTACATTGATTGTCAAGTGCTAAACCAATGTTGAGTTCCTATAATAAACCCAATTTGATTGTGATGTATTACCCCTGTTATTATTATTATTGTTGTTATATTTTGAGTCAGAGTCTCACTCTGTCACCCAGGCTGGAGTGTAGTGGCATGCTCATGGCCACTGCAGCCTCAACCTGCTGGGCTCAGCTGGAGCCACCACATCCGGCAATTTTTTAAAATTTATTGTAGAGATGAGGTCTTGTCAAGTGTCCCAAGCTGGTTTTGAACCCCTGGGCTCAGGCAATTCTCTCACCTCCACCCCTCAAAGTGCTGAGCCAGCATGCCCAGCCTACTATCCTTTTTATATATTGCTGAATTCAATTTGCTAATATTTTGTTTAGAAGTTTTGCGACAATGTTTATGGTCTGTAACTTTTCCTTCTTGTAATGCCCTTGTTGTTTTCAAGCTATTTCAAGTTTATGCTAGTCTTATGAAATGAGTTGAGATGCTTTCACTCTTTTTACCTTATTTGGAAGATTCTATTATGGTTAGTATTTTTCTTCTCTTAAATATTGGAAGAATTCATCAGTTAAGCTATCTGGGAGTTTTCTTTCTAG
This sequence comes from Carlito syrichta, assembly GCF_000164805.1. Taxonomy (NCBI): domain Eukaryota; kingdom Metazoa; phylum Chordata; class Mammalia; order Primates; family Tarsiidae; genus Carlito; species Carlito syrichta. Next base: position 426,357 of record NW_007247306.1, on the reverse strand, counting down.
GGAAGTTTTAAATTAGAGATTCAATTTTAAAAAAGATTTTAGACTCTTCTGACTTTTATGTCTTATTGTATCAATTTTGTTGGGAGCCGGCCACAGAGGCCCACTGAGTGTTTGGGATCAGGAAGGGCCGTTGACCCCAAGACCACTAGGATGCGTTCGGGAGCTATTAACCCCATTTCCTCCCCCTTTCTACTCAGCACTAACCAGATTAAGTTCCTGTGAGCTCAAAACATAAAAACTCTGAGACTGGGATGGACACAAGCTAACTTTAGAAACTCATTGCTCCCATTCTTCCACAAACTGCAGTTTTGGCTTTCACATAACTTACAATTCAAACTCGGGTCACATCTAAGAGCCTTAGTATTGGTCATAGGCTTCTGGGTCATGATCTTAGGATTTATTGAAGTTGAATAAGGTGTAAATTGTAGAATATAATTTTAGAAGACAGCCATTTTGTTGAAAGAATGTGACTGGGTTACTTGCAGTTAGCCCACTGTGAACTTTGGACTGGGCCACATTCCAAACATTCCGGGATGGGCCACTTTAGTTTGTAAAGTAAGTACTTAAGTCTCCATAGAATTGTTTAACTTGGTATTAGTACGAAAAAGGTTTATAGGCAATATGAAAAGGGTTTAAAGGCAGTCATGGATTAAAGTTTCATGGATTAGGTTATGGGATTATACCTGAAAGAACATCTGGTGGGTGGGGAACGCCCCTCACATGCCCGACTGTGTATAAAAGACCAGTTGTAACTCCCAATAAACGGCTTCTGCACTAGACAGGGGTCCAGTCTCTTTCTTTCTCTCTCTCTCTTTCTTCTTCCTCCCAATCGCCGATGCCGTCTCCACCTTTGGGGTACACCCAGCTGGAGCTGGTCTCCGGCACAGTTTGAGTAATTTGTTGTTTTTAAGGCATTTGTCCATTTTATTTAAGTTGTTAAACTTGCAAACATAAAGTTATTTGCAATTATTTAAATTATTCTTTAACAAATACCACATGTTTATTTTATTTTATTTTATTTTATTTTAAAGATGTGGGGTACAATTCAGTATTAGGTATACAAGCAGACATCGTACAGGTAAAGTTTGGGCCTCCCTTTTGTCCCTGCTTTGCCTGGTTTGAGATCAGGTACCTTTATCAATGTTGTGTCCCTACCTCTATCCCAGCAGTATCTCACTACTGCCAATCCCTTTCTTATAGTATTATGGTAAATGTTCAGGGTCCACTTATGAGTGAGAATACATAGTACTCTGTTTCTGTGCTAGATCACTGAGTATTACAAACTCTAAATCCATCCAAGTTGCTGTAAAGTCCATATATTTGTCCTTCTTTATGACTGTATAATAGTCCATCGTGTATATGTACCACATTTTTAAAAAATTCAGTCCAGTTTTGATGGGCAGCATACTTGGTTCCATGTTTTTGCTAGTGTGAATAGTGCTGCAATAAACATGCATGTTCAGGTATCTTTTTTGTAGAGTGATTTGAATTCCTCTGGGTATATTCCCAGGAGGAGAATTACTGGGTCATATGGAAGGTCAATTTCTATTTCTTTTAGAAATCACCACACTGTTTTCCATAGAGGTTGAACTAGTTTGCATTCCCACCAGCAGTGTAGAAGTGTTCCCTTTTCTCTGCATTCTCACCAGAAGCTGTTGTCCACATGTTCCTATAAGTGGAAGCTAGACAATGTGTATACATGGACATAGAGTATGGAATGATAGAAAATGAGGAGGTGGGAGTGGGGTAGATGATGAGAAACAGGTAAAATGTACATTATTTGAATGAGGATACCCTAAAAGCTCTGACTTTACCACTATGCAATCTATATATGTAAGAAAATTGCACTTGTACCCCATACATTTATACAAATAAAAAATAATTTAAAAAAGAAAAAAGTGAGACAGCAAAAAGAAGCAGATTTTGAAGTGAAAAAAACAAGGTGTATTATGTAATAAAACAAAAATTGTTCAAGTGACTGTAGAATCTGTACTAATATTCCCTTTTTTTCTTTATATTGGCAATTTGTGTTTTATTTCTTTTTCCTTATCAGTTTTGCTAAGACTTACCAAGTTATTAGTTGTTTCAAAGAACCAATTTTTAGCTTTGTTGGATTTTTTTTGTTGCAGGTTTTTGGCCATTTTATTGTTTTCTCTTCCTCATTATTTTCTTCCTTCAGTATCTTTATGGGTATGATTTACAGTTTTGCTTTTTTTCTCCATTTCTTGAGATAGAACATTAGCTAATTAATTTTCCTTTTTTAATATTCTAATATATGTATTTAAAGCAATAAATTTCTGAGCACTGATAATATATTATTTTCATAATCACTTAGTTCATGAACTAATTTCCATTTTGATTTTTCTTTGTCCCATACATTTTTTTTAATCAATATTCTTTTATTTTGATATTGTGGGGTACAGTTAAGGGCTAGGAATACAAATATGCTTCATTCAGGCCCCCTTGTTGATAACAGGTATCTCCCCGTCCCCAGACAGATGTTTACTACCATTAGTCCCATCCCCCCCCATAGTTTCCCACTACTGTCAGTCATTTTCTTATGGTAGTGCGTTGAATGATCAAGGTCCACTATATGAGTGAGAATATGTGATACTCAGATCTTTGTTTCTGTGAGAGGTCACTCAGTAGTATAGACTCTAGCTCCATCCAGGTTGCTGCGAAATTCATGATTTTGTTCTTTTTTATGGCTGCTTAGTATTCCATCATATATATGTACCACATTTTTTTAATCCAGTCCTCTTTTGATAGGCAGTGTGGTTGGTTCCAGGTTCTTGCTATTGTGAACAATGCTGCGATAAACATTCGTGTGCAGATATCTTTTTTATAGAGTGATTTGTGTTCTTCAGGGTATATTCCAGTAGGGGGATTGCAGGGTCATATGGGAGGTTGACGTTTAGAGCTTTTAGGAATCGCCACACTGCTTTCCACAAAGGTTGCACTAGTTTACACTCCCACCAACAGTGTAGGAGTGTTCCCTTTTTGCCACACCCTCTCCAACAACTATTATTTTCTGAGTTATTGATAATTGCCATTCTGACTGGAGTTAGGTGGTATCTCAGTGTGGTTTTGATTTGCATCTCCCTGATGATTAGTGAGGTGGAGCATTGCTTCATGTGTCTATTGGCTGCTCGGATGTCTTCCTTTGAGAAGTGTCTGTTTATATCTTTTGCCCATTTTATAATGGGGTTGTTTGTTTTTTTCTTTTCAGCATGTTTTAGTTCCTTGTAGATCCAAGATGTTAAGCCTTTGTCAGATCTGGAGTTGGCAAATACTTTTTCCCAGTCTGTGGGCTGTCTCCCTGCTCTCTTGATGATTTCTTTGGCTTTGCAGAAGCTTGTCAGTTTAATGAGGTCCCACTTGTCTATCTTATCCCTTACGGCCTGTGGGTTTCGAGTTTTGTTCAGGAATTGGATGCCAGTTCCAATTTTCATGAGGGTGTGTCCTTCATTTTCTAAAGTTCTTATGGTTTGAGGTTTTACATTTAGGTCTCTGATCCATTTGGAGTTTATTTTTGTGTATGGGGATGATAGGGGTCCAGTTTCAATCTTCTGCATGTAGTCAGCCAGTTTTCCCAGCACCATTTACTGAATAGGTTCTCCTTTCCCCAGTGATAGGTGGTGGAGGCTTTGTTGAAGATGAGTTGGTTGAGAAATTGAGGTTTTGCTTCTGGGATCTCAATTCTATTCCATTGATCTATATGCCTGTTCCTATACCAATACCAAGCTGTTTTGATGATTGTAGATTTATAGTAAAGTTTGAAGTCTGGCAATGTGATACCACCTGCTTTGTTTTTTTTGCTGAGGATTGTTCTGGCTATTCTTGGTCGTTTGTGTTTCCATATGAATTCCTGTGTTGTTTTTTCTAGGTCTGAGAAGAATGTTGCTGGTAATTGGATAGGTATCGCATTGAATCTGTAGATTGCCTTAGGTAAGATTGTCCCATACATTATTTAGGATTGTATTGCTAATTTGAAAGGAGTTAAGTTTTTTCCCATTATATTTATTTTAACATTGATTTTTAGTTACTTTCACTATAATCAAATAATATACTCCAAATGATTTCCATTCTTTGAATTTTTTTGCACTTACTTTTATGATGCAGCATATGATCAATTTTGGCAAATGTTTTATGAAGCTATACATTTCTTTTGGTTATTATTAATATTTATGTGGTATATTTTATTTCATTCTGTTTTCCCCATGTGTTTATGCTTCATATTAAAGTAGGTTTTATGTAAGCAATATGTAGGGCATTTTTCTCAGTCTGGAAATGTTTTAAATTAAACTTTTAGTCTCTTTTCACCTAGAGTAATTACATACTTAAGTAATATTTACCATCTTTCTATTTATTTTCTATTTGAACTATCTGATTTATGTTTGATTTTTCTCTTTCTCCAAAAGAGCATTATTTTGGGTTAAAAAAATTACTAGTCAATTTTCTCTTATTTTAGCTTGTTAGTTAAATGCTATTCATCCTTTAATTATTTCTTGATATTAAAACACAAATCTTTGACTTATTATAGTCCAGCACAAATGATTAGTTTTATTATTCTTCCTGTTATGCCAAATTTTTAGAACACTCTAATTCCACTTACTCCCTCCATTTCTTGTGCTATTATTGTCATAATCTTTCCATTTGTTTTAAACCCCACAAGACTTTATTATTATTTTATAATTATTATTAATGTATATTTACACACATAGTTACTCTTTCCTTGAGGTGATTCTCATTCCTTTTTGAATTTTTGTTTCTTCACTTTTATTCTGCCCAAAGAACTTCCTTTATATGATCTCACTTTTTGTTTGTTTGAAGAATTTTTATTTCACATCTTAAAAATTTTCTAATTTTAAGAACTTTTTATTTTGAAATAACTTCGAACTTATAGAAAATTTGAAAGAATAGTACAAAGAAATCCTGTATGATTCATACCTAGACTTATTAATTTTTAACATTTAGTCACATTTACTTTATCATTCTTTCTCTCTATATAACCATATCATTGTTGTTATAATTTTCAGGACCATTTGAGAGTAAATTGCAAATATTGTACTTCTTTATCCTTAATACTTTAGTGACTATCTCCTAAGGGCAAATATATTCCCTTATATAAATAGAGTTATCAAATTCAGGAGATTAAACATTGAAATAATATTTTCATCTAATCTAATATAATCCAATTCATATTCCAATTTTATTTATAGCACCTCTCTCTTCCAGGATTACATATTGTCATAGTTGTTGGGTTTTTTTTTTTAATCTTTTTGCACCCATTATAGATTCTCAGCATTTATTTGTTTTTTCATGACTGATTTTTTTTAAGATTAAAAACTAGTTATTTTATGGAACACTTCTCAGTTTGGGTTTCTTTTATGTTTCTTCATGATTAGATTCAGATTTTACACTTTTGGCTGCAACCATATGTAGATGGTGTATTCTTAGGATTTCACCTCTTGAAATACATTGTGTCTATATGCTCCTAACTGGTTATGTTAATGGTGATGGCTTGGTTAGGATGTTGTCCAGTTTTTCCAGTGTACTGTTTTTTATTTTTGTAATCAGTGAATACCTTGTGGATAGATACTGCTTGCAACTACATAAATATTTTGTTCCAGATCAAACTCACTCCCTGTATCAATTAGAATCCAGTCAGGAGACAGAACACACCAGTAATTTGAACAAGAAAAATTCAACATAAAAATTATTAACTAGTAAAAGTGAGTATCAAAAGCGATGAAAACTCTAAGAGGTCCAGAAACAACAAGTTGGGAAAACAAAACAAAACAAAAAATCAGAATAAAAAATGGCTGCTACACCTAGACTGAAGAAGAGTACAAGATTGAAGGGACTAAAGATTTAGGAGTTACATTCCTCCCTTTCCTTGCTCCTGACCAAAAAAGGAAAAAAGAATAAAAACGTTTGAGATTCAGACTTTTTCAAAGAGAGTGGGACTCACAGGAAGGTACAGGTCTACCAGCAGGCCCAAGCCGGAGCTTGCATAGACATGGTCACTGTGGGGGACAATATTGTCTGAGGATTTGGCCTGGGTTGATCTGCAGAAGTGGCTGTTAGGTGGGAGAATGTGGCCCGAGCGTGTGGCTAGTGTTGATCCATTGAGGTCAGTTGAGGTGAGTGCCACTGGCCCTTCCGCACACCAATTCACTGGCTCTCAAGCTGAATAATGAAGGGCTGAAGCCAGCAACAGAGGTACCTTCCTGCTGCCATCACATTACCCCTTAATTGACAGAACCTCACATTGTGCTGTTGAACCCAGAACTCTAATCAGAGAGAGAGAGAGAGAGAGACCACAAAGAGCCAGCTCCGATGCAAACACACGAGGGTCTTTATTCAGGCTCGAGTCTGGGCTCACGCATGAAGCCGGTAGAGGCTTCATGAACCAGAGCGTTGATCCAGTATGGCAAGCAGTTTTTATGCACAATTACAGAGGGAAGGGAACGAACTTTAAACTTGATTTTACATGATTGGGTAATTTCTCCTAATGGGTACTGGAACACTTGGTATTGGTAGGTGCCTCTCGTGGGCTGTAACCTGACTGCCCGTGATTGACAGAAACCCACTTAACGGGCAGAGTGGAATGTCAGATAAGTTAGGTTCACTGCGTATAAAGTAACCTGAGCAACCTGGAGGTTACATTAGCCATTAAGTTTGCTGATTCACCCCGAGGAATACTTAGGGAAGCTTGTTTGCTTAACATTTACATAACATAACATGGTCATTATGGGACACAAAAGCCAAACTTAACAAAGTTTTAAATATGAATGCTGCAAACACATACAGTAATGTGGGGTAGAAATTCATATAGTACTAGTTCTGGGAATTTATAAAATATCACAAATGTCTTATAGCAAGGCGGTTTTTGTAAAGGTCTTTGATTCCTTCAGGTTTACATAGCCACTGCATGTAAATTAACACCGGCATGGAGGTCGGTGATTTAAATCAACATAAAGCCCACCTAGAGAGCAGCTAGCGCCTCAGAGTCTACTGCGGTAGCAAAGGAATGTCTGAAAGGGGCTTATCGCTTTAACATTTACATCCCGTTGTAAAAGCAGAAGTCAGCATGGCAATTGGGACTGACAATGCTTAACCCAAGAGTTCTAAATACAAACACTACTTAAGCCATTATAACTACACAATCAGTCACTACCCGGTACCCGACATATGCCTAATTCTACGGGGTCTGAGGTAGGACTTAAAGTACTAAGATTTCATAAAGTACAATGAACATGAGGTAGGAATACACAAAATATATAGTAAACATGAGGTAGGGATATATGAAATATAGTGAACTAAACACTACTTTTACAGCAAGTATGGCTTTTTAAGTTTCTTGGTTTCTTGGGTCTCTCAATAGCATGCTCTTAACCTAAGTCTATCACTCAGCACCAGCTGGCAAGGTCAGTAATGTTTACAGGGTCTGAGGAGAGGCATGTAGTACATTCAGATAACTGTTTTTGAGGCAGAGGCTCATCTCCAAGAGACTTGAGGGCTGGGGCTGATGTGGTATAAATTGATTGTTGCTAGACATGTGAGTGACCAGTTTTCTACTGACGATTGGGGAGTGAGAGCGATAGATTACATATATGCATTTTACATGTTATTGGCTGCCGAGGCATTGTGTTGGAAGCATCATATACATTGCTTCTATTCTCCATAAAAATTCTGAGAGGTGAGTATTATTAGCCTCATTTGCAGATGAGGAGACTGAGCCTCAGAGAGGTTAAATAACTTGTTCAAGATCAAGATTAAACAGCAAATGAGTAGTGTGGTCAGAATTAAAATCCTAGCCTGTATGCTGGTTCAGCTGGCATTCTTGCCAGGCTACCCTACTTTAGATTACATTAATATAAATGTGATTTTCTTATAGGTCCTACCATGTGGATGCTTCCAGGGCAAAACCAAAGCTGGGTTTCTGAATTTATCCTGCTTGGCTTCTCCAGTGACCCCACATCCAACTGGATCCTTTTCATTGCCTTCCTTCTCCTCTACCTGAGCTCAGTCTTGGGCAATGGGCTCATTGTCATCCTGATCTGCCTGGATACACATCTCCACACTCCAATGTACTTCTTCCTCTGTATCCTCTCCCTGCTGGATATGGGCTGTGTCACCACCACCGTGCCACAGATGTTGGTGCATCTTCTCTCTCATTCTCAAACCATCACCTTTGCTGGCTGTTGGTTACAGATGTATGTGTTTGGTGCCCTGGGACTGACTGAGTGCATATTCTTTGTAGTCATGGCTTATGACCGATATGTAGCCATTTGCTACCCACTGCGTTATACTGTCATCCTCAGTTGGGGCCTCTGTACACAGTTGGCAGTTGGGACATGGATCTGTGGTTTCTTCTTCTCTCTGATCCATACCTACCTCACCATGAGGCTGCCATATTGTGGGCCCAACATAGTCAACCACTACTTCTGTGAAGGTCCCATAGTACGGAGCTTGGCTTGTTTGGACACCCACCTCATTGAGATGGTGGACCTGGTCATCAGTGTCTTTATGGTTGTTACCCCACTCTCTCTCATTCTGGCCTCCTATATTCGTATTGCCCTGGCCATCCTCAAGATCAAATCCATCCAGGGTCGCTGCAAGGCTTTCTCTAGCTGTGCCTCCCACTTGACAGTGGTCACATTTTTCTATGTTCCAGCTACTTACATCTATATGAGGCCCAACTCCAGCTATTCCCCTGAGCGAGACAAGCAGATCTCACTTTTTTACAACGTCTTCACTACCCTGCTCAACCCTGTGGTCTATAGTCTTAGAAACAAGGACATTAAGGGAGCTTTTCTCAAGGTGATGGGGCATAGAGTGGCCTGGTGAATGAGGAACCAGGAGAGGTCTGGGGCAGAATGTCCAATGTTGAAGAAGGGGACAATAGCTGTAATGTAGGCAACCAACATTGTACATTTGAATCAACATAGTACTTAGTTACTGAAACAAATATGCATGAGACCAACACAGCTGTCTTGATAAACTTGTCACACTATTGTTCAGTAACTAACAAGCCCTTAATCTCAGTGGCTTACAACTGCAAAAGTTCATTTATTTCCTGTGTTTCACATTAGTTGTAGGTTGGCTGTGGTCTTCTGCAGTCTCAGATCCACCTTGAAAGAGGAGTCCTTATCTGGAACATGCCATTCTTGTGACAGAGGGAAAGGAACAATGGCTAAAACACATAATAATTACTAAAGACTGTCAGAAGAGACACACATCTCTTTGCTCACATCCCACTGGCCAAAGCAAGTCACATGATCAGGTAACAACAAAGAGGCAGGAAGTATTTTCTTCCCACAGAGATGTGGGTCACATGGCAAGAGGTAGGCATGTGTAATTTCTCTACAGGAAGGGCAACAAATAACAGAGATAATAATATAATCTACTATAATATCACAAAAACCAACAGAATGCATGTAACCAACATGGAACTTGGTAACTGTAAGTGACATGGCACATGGATCGTACAGGGCCAAGGTTATATAAAAGTAGTACATGTCAACAATATCTCTTGTCAACATTGAAAATAAAGCCAATGGTATGTGGAAACAATATAGCCCATGGGTCTGGCTTGATGCATAGTATCAATGTAGTTCATGGGGCTAACATGGTATATTCTGCATTGTGTAGTGGAAGGACACAGAACTTGATGTTAAGTGATCTGATTTCTTGTCTGAACCTTACTAGCTTACAGTGTGTGTGACTTTAGGCAATTTGCTTTCTCTTTCTGAATCTCACTTTATTAATCTATAAAACTAGCACTGAATGTAATGTTTTCCAAGCCTCTTATGAATCTAAATTCTATGCTAGGGCAGGTGAGTGGTCATGGTGTACGAAACTCAAATGCAATAATTTGTGAATGTCTGTGAGCCATAACAGAAATAAAAAAATTAGAAGAATAAGAGTTTCTTTAAACCATAATGGGCAGTGCATATAGCAATGACTCATCCTTTTGATGGACTTAAATGACTGATGGGGCTTTTTAAGAATCTTGACACAAGCCTCAGAGTTAGCACGCACATCCAACTCCCTTTCAGGCCTCATCGGTACCCCAGAGGTCTCAGGAATGAGTCAAATTCAGTTTCACTACTTCTTGGGTATCCATTATGGTCCAGCTAGTATCAGGTTCTGTGGAATAAGAGAAATACATGGAGAGATATATAGTCATGACATTATAATACCACAACTCAAGAAGATGCTACAGTGACCTGTGGGAACTGATAGCCTCATGAATGTGAGGTTCTCTGAGTTGGGTGGCTGATGCAAAAGACCAGGTAACACCTCACCCCACTCCTATCTACCACTGTGTACCTCAACATTTTTTAGGTCTCCACAAGAGGGAGAGAATGCTATAGACTGTGTCTCCCCCTGAACTGTGTTTCCCCAAAATTTGTATGTTGACCATGCTGGCAACCTGAACTTGACCATGCTGGCAACCAGAACTGACCATGCTGGCAACCTGATCTCAGACTTTCAGCCTCCATAACTATGAGAAAATAAATTTAGAATGTTTATGTCACCCAGTGATGTTACTTTGTTATGACAGCCTAAGCTGACTAATATAGATTTTGGTACCAGGAGTCGGGTACTGCTGTAACAGATACCTAAACGTGTTGAAGCATCTTTGGAACTGGGTAATGGGTAGAGGCTAGAAGAGTTTTTGAGGTGTATGGTAGAAATACAGATGTTAAAGGTGATTCTTGTGAGATCTCAGATACAAATGAGAAGTGTGTTATTGGAAACTGGAGGAAAGGTGATCCTTCCTATAAAATGACAAAGAACTTGGCTGAACAGTGTTTTAGTGTTTTTTGGAAGGAAATTGCAAGCAATGAAATTGTTGATTTAGCTGAGAAGTCTCAGCCAAATGTTAAAAGAATGGCTTGGTTCCTACTCTTACTGACTGCTTTTAGTGAAATGTAAAAAGAGAGAGATTAATTGAAACAGGAAGTTATAAGCAAAAGGGAATCAGATTTTGAATATTTGGAAAAGTATCAGCTTATCCATATTAAAAAGTGTTCTGAATAAAACACTAAGGATGTGCTGAGCAACCATTTGATAATGACATCATGGGTGAAACTCATGGACCTAATTAATCATATCAGCAGAACCTAGGGATAGGGATGGGATTATATCCGTAGATGTTGCCACTTTTATTTTATTTTATTTTATTTTGTTTTAGAGTTGTAGGGTACATGAGAGGATTTGCTACATAAGTAAATTGCATGAAAATGAGGTTTGGTCTTCTAGCAAACCCTCCTCCTCCTGATTGTGGACCTGGTACCCAGTGTGCAGTCTGTGCTCCATATCCTTCCTCATTCCTTCCCTGTTTTAGCAGTGTCCAGTGTCTGTTATTCCCATCTTTGTGTTTGAGTGTCCAGTGATCAATGCCTGCTTATGAGTGAGAACGTGAGGTATTCAATTTTTTGTTTCTGTGATTGTTCATTAAGAATGATGGTCTCCAGCTGCATCCATGTGGCTGCAAGGGACATGATTTCATCCTTATTTATGGCTACATAATATTCCATCATGTATATATACCACATTTTCTTTATCCAGTCCACTTTTGATGGGCAACTGGGTTGGTTCCATGTTTTTACTATTGTGAATAGTGCTGCAGTGAACATATAAGTGCAGGTATACTTTTGGTAGAGTGATTTATACTTCTCTGGATATATTCCCAAAAATGGATTGTATGGTAGCTAAATTTTTAGTTCTTTGAGAAAACACCATATGCTTTTCACAAAGGTTGAACTAGCTTACATTCCCACCAACAGTGTAGAAGCATTCCCTTTTCACTGCAGCCTAGCCAACTCCTGTTTTTGTATGTTTGTTTTTACTTTTTCATGATAAAGATGCCATTTTGAACTAAAGGTGACAGAGATAAGAGAAAGTAGGTTGGAACAAAGGAAGGTTTTTGGGTTCTACAGAACTAGATCATAGAGCTGTTTGACGGGAAATGGAAAAATGACGACAAAGATGATTCAGAGATCATCAGGGTTGCCTCTCCCACCACAAGCCCAGGGGGACAAAGCTGTTTTTTCCAGGGGGGAAGTTTATTTTAAAGGGTGGGGCCACCTTTCTGGTATCAGAGGGCCAGGATGACCCCACCCAGTGCCTCAGGGATAGGACCACTATGCAGAGAGCCAACCGTGTGGGGCTGCCCTGCAGAACTGTAGGGTTGACACTGCTACCACCTATGGACCAGGAGGGCAGAGTATTGAACCCAAGAGGATTATTCCTGAGCCTTGGAGGAGTTTGGAACCCATCACCCCCTTTCTTTCTTCCAATTGCTCTCTTTTGGAATGGAAATGTCTATCCTATGCTTGTCTACCATTGCATTCTGAAAGTACATAATTTGTCTAGCTTCACTAGCTGGATGAATTGTACCTCAAGTTTCACCCATATCTGATTTCAATGATATTCAAATGAGACTTTGGACCTTAGACTTTAAAGTTGGTGCTGGGATGAGTTAAAACTTTTAGGGGTTGTTTGGATATAATGAATGTATTTTGCATGTGATAGGGACATGGATTTTAGAAGTCAATGGATATAATGCTATGAGCTGAATTGTGTCCACATAGTATTTATATATTGAAGCCCTAATCCCCATGCAACTGTATCTGGACTAAAGAAATAAGTAAGATTAAAAGAGATTATGAGGGTGGGGCCCCCAACTGACAAGATCCGTGTTCTTACAAGAAGAGACTCCAGAAGGAGGGAGGGGGAAGAGAGGGAATAGGGAGGATCAAATTAATCCATATTTATTAAAGTATTCTAAATTAGTTCTAGAAAGGCTGAGGCAGGGCAGCTAGTACAGGTTAGACATAGATAGATACATTTCTTGCAGGCAGGTTTTAGAAAAGTGTCCAGACATCTTGCTGGAAGGTCAAACCTCCCTGTGGGCTGAAATGTGAATTCACTGTGGATTTCCAGTCCTCTGCACCCCCTCGGCTTGCCAAAGGAAAATTCCATTAAGGTGGTTCCTGGACCAAGAATCAAAAGCTATAGAAATGACAATAAGACCACCTTTTAGCTCGTGAAATTGTGTATTTGGAAATCTGACAAGTCTCCTACAAAGGCAAAATGTATGTTCTGGAAAAGACCACCTCTCCTCATCTATCAGAAGTGGAGAAATGGCATTCTTTCCAGAGTGGCAGTTACCTGTGCTCCACCCTCATTAGCGCATCAATAACTAGGTAGCTATATCTACCTTTTGTTAAAAAGAAAATCACAGTCTTTCTTCAAGACACCCAGGCCAAGCATGTTCTATATTTCTCTTCTTTTCTTTCCCCAATAAACTCTGTTTTAAAACTTTGCTGGCCACTCTGAAAATTATTTCAGGATCAAGTCAAAGAGACCACAAGTTTTGTGCCTTACCCCACCTGGCATCAGGACTGGGGAAATCTGCTAGAGGAGGAAGGGGCACACCTCATCAGCAAGGGTACCTGCATGATCAATGTTTATATACCTAACCCTGAAATGTACCCCACGTCTTTATAATAATAAATAAATAAATAAATTATATATATATATATACATATATATGTGTGTATATATATTATTTATTTAGTTCCCATTTATTTAGTTCCCATTCTTCTTTATATATATGTGTGTCTGTATATATATATGTGTGTGTCTGTATATATATATGTGTGTGCCTGTATATATATATATAAAATGAAGAATGGGAACTAAAGTTAACCATAGCTAACTATAAGATCTGACCCATGATGACTTTTCCTCTGCAATCCTTGGACCTGTTTGAGTTAAGGAAGAATGAAAGAATATGGAAGGATGTTAGCCTGAATAGCTTGTTACTATCCAATCATGAAGTTTTTGTCTGGGCTCAACTCACTGGAAACTAATCATGGAACTTTCTGATCCAATCAAGATAGAAAACAACTTGTAGGAGCAAGGAATTTTATGTCCAGACAAAGGTTGCTTGAGGGTGGGACCAAAGGAATTCCACTTGGGCCAAGGTAATAATTACCCTTCCTCATCCCTGCTCCCCAATTCCTTTGCTTTTTGTGAAATCATAGGAGCGAGTGAGTGGGCACTTATTCATCAGTAGTCAGGCAAGCATTCCTGGAAACCCTATTCACAGCCAATATCTCTTTTTGGTCTGATGTTTACGCCATTGTCGTTAGGTTCTATGTTGTACCATTGGACAAAAATCAGACAGTCCTCATTCTGGGTGAGATTTACATTTGAAAGAAGTGAAGGTCCAAGTTCAATTGTAGATCCATAATATGTATTTATCATTGAAAACTAAAACCAAAAGACCATCTCTGGCTTGTTTTGGTGGTTGTGATTCTTATAGCTCACTCAAAGATAGTCAGAAGAAGGGAGAGAGAGAGGGAGGGAGGGAAGTAGGGAGGGAG
>NW_007247306.1:387146-411926 GCF_000164805.1 Carlito syrichta | reverse complement strand
AGGAAGGAAGGAAGGAAGGAAGGAAGGAAGGAAGGAAGGAAGGAAAGAAAGAGAAAGACACCAGAGAGCTTTCTCTTCCTTCACTGTTAGGTCAGTGTGCCAGTGAGCTGAACTGGTGCCATGGGTATGCAAAGAATTGCACAGAAATTAGATTAGAAAAGTAAGTTTATTCTGCAGGTAGATCAAAAAGAGACAGAGAGGGTGGATTCACTTCTCCACGATTGGAGAGGAGGTCATAGGCATAAAGAAAGAATGGAAGTGAATGCTTGAGGTTGAAGTCTTTTAAAGCAACTTTGCAGGGGTGGGGAGGTCACCATGATGATGAGGTCTGTTTCTCAAATCTCTGTCAACCGGATGGATGGGTGGGGTCAGTCACAAGCACACGGGCAAAGGTGAATGGGTAGCTAGATGGGTGGGTCTGACACAGAGATGAGAAGGATACGGTTGGTAGCTAAAAGACAAATTCTTGGGAGATGTTATTCTTAATGTCCTGTGATCGGCTCAGGGTTCTGGGAAAGGATTGTTGTGTACGAACCCAAGGATATTGGAGAAACTTCATTTTGGGCTCTATCCTTTCATTCACTATGTGAACACACAGCAAGAAGACAGCCATCTGTGAACTAGGAAAGGAGCCCTTACCAGAACCTGACTTTCTTGGCACCCTGATAAATTTCTGATGCCTAAGCCATCTAATTATGGTATTTGGTTATGGCAGTTTGACTTGGCTAATATAGAGGGCAACCTCAACAACCTCAAGAAGATTAATATTATTTCTCCCAGCAGTGGAATGAGAGCTTGAAATAGAAATTAATTTTATTTATTCAAAAATGAAGTTTCAGAAATCTTAAGGAAGCCAACAGGGTTCTGTGATAGAAAAAAAAGAAGGGTGGAAGTCTACCTACCAAAAGTGGCAAGTAAGTTCTTGGAATCAAAGAATTAAGATTTAGCTGATACCTCAGGATAAGCAGAAGTCAGCCATGGAAAGAGTCAGGAGAGGGGAATTTGAGGCAAGGACTGTACCAGGCACACAAGCCCTAAGTTAGGAAAGTACTTTGCATTGTTGGAAGAGATGGAGGAATGTTCATGTGTTCATAATAAGGCAGGTACAAGAGGTAGAGATAATGTTAGAGAGTTAGACAAGGGCCAGGTCTTGAAGAACCCTATGAGAAGTATTTATGCTAAGTACAATGAGAATGCTTAGATTTTGATTGGAGAAGTGGTACAGTTTTAGGGATGATATACTCCAGTGTGGGTGTGACTTTAGGAGATAGTGACTGGAAAGAGTTAAGGGAAAAGGGATGAGAATGTCAGGGGACTCATGAACTGGGAGTGAGAATGAAGGACCCCTCTTTTAGAGAGCTGCTGGTGGTGTGGAGTCCCCAGGGAGAATTCTGGGTTGATGGTATTGGAAGATGGTGGTCTTTGTTGGTTATGCTGCTAGAGCTTAGATGGTTCAAAGAGAAAGAGAGAGAGAGAGAGAGCGAACTGGGGAAGGGAGAAGTAGAGACTTAGGCCAATAAGGGAATGAACAAAGTGATCAATGGAAAATGGGGGTCTAGGGTAATGGATGACTAGAGAGTTCATCACTTCTACTTGTGTGTAAATGTGGTCTTGGTGGTATAGCCCTGAAGCATTTACTCAGAAGTGTTAGAGGGCTGGGCAGGACGGGTGATGTGGTCAGGTGAGTACAGCTGTACCAGTGGGCTCTATGTTCTAAAATGACAAAATTCAGTCATGCTGGAGCTTTGGTTCTGGACTCCAGCTTAGGGCCTTCTGTGCCTAACATCATCTCTACCTCTCCTGCTCAGCAGTACCTAGAAGCTTCCAGAGGGTTTCAGGCAGAAAACAAAGGGTTCTGTAGGCTGTTGAAATATTTCCTCCTTCATCTGGGGAGAGGGCAGGGGGTATGCAGCTGGTGTAGGGGGCTTTCCAACTGATGAGGACCTCCTGCTTCTTAGAAGGGAAGAGGGTTTCCTGGATAATGTGGGAAGGATCTTCCTGACTGTTGGTGTTCTCTTCAGAAGGAATCTATCGGGTGGTCCTTCTGCAACTAGAGAGTCAGGGACCAGGGCTGTGGAGAGATAAGTCTTGTGACTTAAGTGTGATGAGGTTTTATTTGTCTTTTTCCAAAGACAGATTGTAAGAGTGTTTGAAATTCAGGATGATATGGCATTTCATCTTGAAGGTGATGAACAACCATTTTGTTAAACACCAAGGGTAGGGGGTGAGGTGGAGGAGAGATGGTAACACAGTGTTTTTAGAAGAATGGCTTTGGGAAACTGATGGAGGTTGAATTGAACAAGGACACTTAGTGGGTGAGACCTGGCATAGTAAGTGAAGGTGCTAGACTTGGATGGCGGCAATGGGTAGGGAGATGCTAAAAGATGTAATGAAGAAAGAAGTAAGAGCACTTGATGGCTTGGATGTGCTGGGGGAAGTCAAGGGAGATATCAAGGTTTTAAGCCAGCTCTACCATGATTTCTTCTTCCCCACAGTTCACTAATGGGGCAAGTTGACTGTCACCTGTCATCCACTGATGGATAGTCAGACCTCTGCTTTATCACCATGTGAAGTTACAGTGAGAAGACATATATCTATGAAGGCAGTGGGCCCTCACCAGAACCTGACCATGCTGTACCCTGATCTTCCTAGACTACTGAAGGAAGACACACCCCTGTCCTCATGGAATTTGCACTCCACAAACCAGCACAGTTCACAGAAGCAGATATGTATTTAGATTTGGGTTTTTTAATTATTTTTATTAAATACATTATCTTTATTTTGGGCTTTGTCACTTTTTGTGTGTGTGCCTTTTCTTCCAGTATTCCTCTGAACAAAGGAAATGGGTGCAGTAGGGTTAAGAGCTGCCTAAGTCTGGTGGGACACAGGTTTGCTACTTGAGAGAAGCAGTCTGGTATGAAACTGAGATGTGTATCTCTTGAAATTCTGTTCCTTTTGGCCCTCCTTTTTAGCAACTAGTGATCTTAAAGCCTTATTGATAGCAGGTTGGTAAAAATACTCTACCACTTATTATTTGTCTTTCTGCAAGAAACTTAAGTTCTTTAAGCCTGTTTTTTGTTTTTTCCTTTAAAAGTGGATGATGTTGCAAACTATTGATTATAGATTGAATGTTTGTGTCCTCCCAAAATTCATATGTGGAAATCCAATCCCCAATGTGATAGTATCAGGAGGCGGTGCCTTTGGAAGGTGATTAGGTCATGAGGGTAGAGCCTTCATGAATAGGTTTAGTGCCCTTATGAAAGAGACCTCAGAGAGCTCCCGTGTCTCTTCTGCTTTGTGAGGTTACAGTGTAATGATGGTTATCTATGAAAGAAAATGGGTCCTCATCAGACACTGAATCTTCCAGTACCTTGATTTTGTTTTTTCCAGCCTCTAGGATGGGAGGGTGATGACATTAGAAGGTGAGGCCTTTGGGATGTGATTACAAAATTGGCCTGAGGGAGCTTGGTAGTTCTTTCCACCATGTGAAGTTACAGTGAGAAGACATATGGCTATGAAGGAAGTGAGCCCTCACCAGAACCTGACCATATTGCACCCTGATCCTCCCAGTCTCCAGAACTAATTAGTTCTACCCAGTGTAGTGTATTTTTAAAAAAATCAGCCCGAACAATCTAAGGCAATAACTACCTTGTAACAAGATCAAAGACTGGTGACAAGGCACTTTGGAGAGTGGGACAAGTATGAGGATGGACCTTTCAGAATGGGCATATATTGTGTGTCCCATGTATATGTACACAAAAGGGCATCCACTGCAGAGGAGATTATGATGCCCTCTGTAGATGTCAGTCAACCGCTTTGCCAGTCACTCTAATTGTCCAGCAGGCTGTACAAATGGCATTTGCACATTTTGAGAGCAAAATGGCCATAATGGCAGGGACGGAGGTTATACCTGTCCTCAATAACATGGACTTCCCCTTGCCAAGGCTGACCTGATTACTGTTGCTGCTATCTAATCTGCAAATAGCAGAGACCAACGCTGAGTTCCCGATATGGCACCACTCCCTGAGGACACCAGCCTGCTGTATGTGGCAATTTACGTTAGATCTCTTCCATCAGAAAGGAGACATAGATTTGTCCTTACTGGAACAGATATCGGTCTAGATATAAATTTTCTTTCCCTGCCCAAAAAGCTTTTGTTGGCATCACCTTCTGTGGATTCACAGTGTTTTATCCACTATCACGGCACCACACACAGCATTGCATGCATCAAAGAGAATTCATTTCACAGTGAAAGTTGAGCAAATATGGCCTCATACCCATGGAATCCAGTAGTCTTACCATATATTCCACCACCCAACAGTAGCTGGCCTATTCAAAAGGTGAAATGGCTTATGAAAGACTCAGTTATGGCTATAATTGAGCAACAACACCGTGAAAGAGCAGGGCTTTATCTTATAGGATGCAGCTTATGCTTTGAGTCAGAGACCATTTTTTGGTGCTGTGTTTCAGAAAGCTAGAATATGTGTGTCCAGGGATCAAGAAGTAAAAATGTAAGTATGTCATATCACTATTATAGCCAATAACTTACAGAATATTATCTTCCTCTTCCAGCGACTTTGAGCTCTGCTAGCTTGGAGATCTTAATCCCTAAGGAAGGAATGCATTCACCAGTGGGAAAAACAATGGTTCCACTGAATTGCAAGATGAGACTTCCATCTGGCTACTTTGGTCTCTTTGCACCCATTGAACTAACAGGCAAACCAAGGAGCTAATTCTGCTGACTGGAGTGATCAATCCTGTGTACTAAGGGAAAATTGGGATGCTGATACCACAATTGGGGCAGAAAGGATTAAGTCTGGAACCCACAGAATTGTCTGGGGGCAAGTCTTAGTACTTCCATGCCCAACAGTAAACATTAATTGAAAACTATAAGCATCCAAAAACAACAACAACAACAAACCCACACAGGATGATTGAGGATTTGAACTCCACAGGAATGAAAATTTGGGTCATTCCATCAGATAAATAACCTGAAGCAGATGCCTTTTTGGGCAAGGGAAATGTGGAATGGACAATTGGAGAAGGAAGCCATAGATATCAACTGTAATGTCATAATCAATATCAGAAACAAGGATGGTAGTTGCTTTGCGTGTTTTTTTTATGCTTGTAATATGCATGTGTTTATTTATATATAATAATTATGCTCTTCATCTTTCTCTTTCCTATTAAAATTATTTTATGCACAAGTCATGGAAGTAAACTTTACAAATTATCTTTAGGTAACAGAACACTTAGTGAGACTGTGACTGAATTTGAGGAGTAGCTAATATAACCTGTGATAGATGCAATAACTATTGGTACTGTGCATCTTCTCATAGGAAGAGTTACCAATGTATCTGTTATGTAAAAATATAAAGTTGTCTTGCTTGTTGTAAGAGAGTTGAAATGTTCATAAAAGAGTACACAGGAAAGGTGAGTAGTCAAAGGAGTGAACTATATCTGTTAACCATTTATTGCTCCCCAATTCTGAATGCAGCCTTAAATATATGCTCTATAGTGAACAACAGAATTGCTTTCATCATTTCTCCCTTAAGGTGAGCATGATGTTATGCTTTCTTAATAGAGAGCATTGGAGGGCCCAGGCATCAGATTGCAGCCACCTGGTGGACTCATTCATCTCTGTGTGATGCCTGTAGCCTGCAGGGTCCCTCCAATGCTCTCTATTGAGAAAGCATAACATCATGCTCACCTTAAGGGAGAAATGATGAAAGATTCTTGCAATCTGATGCCTAGGCCACAAGCTCAGAATACATTGCAACCTTGTAACCTTGAACATGGCTGCTCTCTGAACATGGAAACCAGAGCCCTGCACAGCCAGTCACCTGCCCAACTCCCTTAGTCAGACTTGGAGTGGCCTTCATGCAGCCACCTGGTGGACTCATTCAGCACGTCTCTATGTGATGCCTGTAGCCTGCAGGGTCACACATGGAGGAGAAGCAGTTTTTTCTGCAAGCCCCACATACTGTGAAGGTCTTCTGCTCCAAGTGGCATCTAACATGTCCACTCCACTGGTTACTGATTGCCTGCTCCCTTGCCTGCACTTTGGAGAGTTGCCTATAATTTGTCTATCAGCTTCAGAGCAGCTCTGACCTGGCTAACCAGCAAATTCCTCTGCAGTTCAGTGCCTGAACAATACCATTTTCTTTTTTTTTAATGTTAGCTGTGGGTTTGTCAACATATCGCCTTTATTATATTGAGGTATGTTCCTTCTATGCCTAATTTATTGAGAATTTTTACTGTGAAGGGATGCTGAACTTTTTAAAAAATTTGTGATTCTAAAGATGTGGGGTACAATTCAGGGTTAAGTATACAAATGTTCATTACAATATCTTTTTCAATGAGGTCTGAACCTCTTCCAAGTTGGTCCTTTGTTAGCCACTATCCCTTGGCCCTAAGGCAACATTCATAGTTAATACTTATTTATATTAAACTTCCCCTATTTAACCTACTGGGTAGTTTCTATTTCCCGATTGGATCCAGAAAACGACAGTTTCTCTAACTTTTCAAAGTAAGAATCATTATCTCTATTTTACTAAAGAGAAAAACTGAAGCTCAAAAAACTATTGCTCAGAGTGGCTAGTGCCATATCCAAAGTCCTTCAGCTAGTAAATCGGGGAGTTAGGATTTCAACCCTGTTCTGTCTGCTCTATCTCTGGCCATTACCACCCAAAATGTTCACCCCAGGGAATCATCCATCCCATATAGTCTTCCCATAGTGAGCATCATCTCCTCTTCTTGGAGCTTCTCTTTGAAATCACCTTTGCTAAAATTAAAGCACATCTAAATTTTCTTCCTTGAATATTCCCTTCACCTCTTTAACAAAATCTGAATTTTCCCAAGGGTCACTTTTGGGTGTTTTTTAAAATAATCACCTGGACTGTTTCCCACTCTGAATTACAAGTTTCCTGTATCCAACTCTTTTCTAGCAACTCCCCCAGTTCTCTCTCATCCTAACTCCCACAATATTTGTTTTCTGGCCTAATCAAATCCCATTATCCTCCCATCTCTTTCTAATGTATCACCATTATTATGATGTAAGCTGGATAGCACAATCAAATCCTATAATCACGCTACTGTCCTTCCATCTCTTTGTGATTTGGGGGCCAGTTGCATCTGCCAGTCTTTCTATATGGCTCCTGCCAACCCTTTCTGTCATTGCCATCCCCCCATCTCTGTTTATGCCAACTTCCTTACTACTTTCCTAAACATGCTCAGCAAATGCCCTATAACCAGTTGTGAAATGTGAATTATCCTTCCTTATACCAGTTATAATCATCACAATACCACAATTGTCTATTTTCCTATTGATTTCAAAGTATACTCATTAACAACTGATTGAATTGAATCAGTATCATCTTCATTGGAACCAACACTGTTTTATTGAGGACTATTAATAAAAGTTGAACAATGGGAATAGGTGATGACCAAACCCTGAATCCTATTTGTAAAGTCACTTTTCTTTTCTTTTCTTTCTTTCTTTCTTTCTTTCTTTCTTTTCTTTTTCTTTTTCTTTTTCTTCTTTTTTAGTGGTTCAAAACAACATCAACTTGTTATCTTACAAGTGTCACTTTTCCTTTATCTTAGGACTACATTTCTTTGGACCTATTCATGTTTTTTATAAGTTAAAATAAGGTCACTGATATGATGTCCTGTGAGTCATCTTGTCCCAGCCATCCTGAGTTGATTTAATATGCCCAATCCTCATGCACTCAGTCAGTCAATCAGCAAAGGTTAATGATTCTTTGTTTGTGCCAGACCTTTTCATAGGTTCTGGGGAAATAGAAATGAGTCAGACACACATCCTACTTGGCACTCTGTTTGCAGTTGGGTTTCTTTATGTTTGAGGCTAATTCAAATACTGGTGCCAGCAGTAGGACTGCATCAGGTACCAACCTTCACACAACATCTCCTCTAACCATCAGTCAATGATCTGTGCCTGTCCACTGGGTGTTGGGAAAGAATAGAGTGAAAAGGTCACAGAACCTCTGATTTCAAGGCTGGTTGTAACCTTCTGTGCTTCAGTGGTCTCACTCAGTGGCCCGGCCCCAGCCTGTTACTTTGAATAAAGCCCTCTTCACATCTTTGTTTCTGAGGCTGTAGATTATGGGGTTGAAAAAGGCAGAGATGACATTGTAGAACAGAGCCAGTTTCTTGTCTCGCTCTGGGGAAGCATTGGCCCCAGGATTCATGTACATGAACATGGCAGGTCCACAGAACATGGTGACCACAGTGATGTGGGATGCGCAGGTGGAAAATGCCTTGAGTCGACCCTGGGTTGAGTGGATTCTCAAGATGGAAGCAAAGATGCGGACATAAGAGGCCAGTATGAAGGAAAGAGGTACCAGGAGAAGGATAAAGCCCAGGATGAAATCTACTTGGTCATTAAAGGATGTGTCTGCACAGGCCAGTTTCAGAACAGCAGGGACCTCACAGAAAAAGTGATTGATCTCATTGGGGCCACAGTAGGGCAGGCGCATGGTGAAGACAGTGTAGACTAGGGAACAGCTGATACCCCACAGTACACAAAAGATTATCATTGCCCCACACAGCTGTGGACTCATAATAACCTTGTACCTGAGTGGGTAGCAGATGGCTACATATCTATCATAGGCCATGACAGAGAACAACCAGCCCTCAGTGATGCCTAACACCAGAAAGATGTACATCTGGGCCACACACCCAACATAGGAGATAGTTTTCTTCTGGCAGACCAGATGCACCAGCATCTGGGGCACAGTGGTGGTGACGTAGCTCATGTCCAGCATGGAAAGGACACTAAGGAATAAGTACATAGGTGTGTGGAGGCGGGAGTCCAAGTTGATCAAGGTGATGATGAGCCCATTGCCCACGAGTGTAGACAGGTAGAGGAAGAGGAAGATGTTGAAGAGAATTGCGTTAATTTGGGAATCCCCAGAGAATCCCAGAAGGATGAACTCAGACACAGAACTGTAGTTCTCCCAGAGGAAGTCTTGCATTTTCTTTCAGCTGCAGAAAGAGAAATGGTCCTACTAGTGGTCCAGCTTAGAATGCATATTTAGGTATCATGGTCATTGGGTTGCTGAAATGGTCAGTGGGTTTTTAGATCTTACTTGTGGTTAATATCAATTCAGAGACTAAGTCTAGAGTGAGACTAAATTTGGGAAGAAAAGAAAAAAATCTTCATAGAATATGAAGACTACTGTTAGGACATATGACTTTGGGCTTCTCAGCCCCAAATCTCTTCTCAGAGCCCCCAAGGTCTCATTTTCCTCCTTTCTGTCAGTCTCAGCAATCTCCCTAGTCTTGGTTGCCATGTGGCATGATAAAGATTTGAAACTCTCTCCTCCCTCTCTCTGGAAACAACTATTCAGAATCCTATCCTCTGGTGACTGAAAGTTTTGATCACTATAGAGAAATAGAGGGAGTCAGAAAGGTGGGGAAGACATATGACTCCTTGAATGCAAAAAGTTCTTAGAAAAGTTTACCTAGGTCTGTGTTTTGTTTTTGTTTTTGTTTTTTTACTCTTTTGAGCCTTTGGAAGCTTTCTCATATCTGATTTTATTTTAGACGGAGTTGTTCACCAACCCTGCTTTTCCTGGCCTTACCTGCACCTGAAGGGAAGGGTCTTCTTTCTTGACTAAAAGTTGACTATATGAGGCAAAATAATCGCTGTCTTCTTTGCTTAAAGTCAGTTTGGACATCTCTGAATCCCTCCAGCCTGGTGAAAACACCCCTCTCAATGACAATCTATCCCTTAGAGTCCCTTTCTCTCCTTGAGATTTATGATTGGCAGGGGCCCCAGGATAAAGACTGTGCTTGGGTTTAGTTTATACCTTCAAAGGTGAAGCTGATTCCCTTGTTTATGTTGCCATTGGAGGTGTTGTTTTCTAGTAGGGAAGCAAAGGATTTGGAATCAGAACACTTGAGTTCAAGTCTTGATACTTCTACTGTGGCCCTGTTCATGTAATTTAATCTTCTTGATTCTCAGTTTACTTCTCTGTGAAATGAACATAACACCTACCAGGAAGATACCCTGTGAGAACTAATATGTGATATGCATGAAACACCTAGCAGTGTGACTAACACATATAGGTTCCATCAAATGCTCTTCCTCATGGTGACATTCATCGATTGGTTAACAAAGGCTAATTGGGCACCTAATGCCTATAAACCCTGTTCTAGGAGCTGAAGAGATAAGAACAAAGAAGGACAAGTTATATTTCTAATCCTCAAGGCTTTTACAATCTAGTTGAGGAAATAGAGGCATAGACACACAACTATTTTCCAGTGTTTTTAGCACTATGATGGAGCTACTTGATGTTAGTCATAGCTCTGTGCTAATCACTAGGGATGCAGAAATAAAAATCTCTCTGCTCTCAAAGAGCATACACAGTGAAGACACAGATAAACAATCAATGGCTGTCAAATGCTAAGTGCAGTAATAAGTGTCATGGGGATCCATAAAAGGAGCACCAGGGCCTGTATTTTGGAGCCAGGCTTCCCTGAGAAAAGAACACCTGATATGAATGTTAAAGGGCAAGCAGGAATTAGCCAAGCAAATAACTCAAGAAAGAATTTTGCAAACAGATAAAGCAGCAAGTACAAAGGACCATAATCAAGGGAGACGCAAACAAGTGGAAAAATATTCCATGCTCATGAATCAGAAGACTCAACATTGTTAAGATGTCCATTTTACCCAAGGCAATCTATAGATTCACTGCAACACCCATAAAATTAGCAACATTCTTCTCATACCTGGAAATGACAATAAGGAAGTTCATATGAAAACAAAACAATCCTAAGCAAAAGAAAAAGCAAAAGCAGGAGGTATTACACTTCCAGACTTTAAACTTTATTACAAGGCTACAATAATCAAAAAGGCCTAGTATTGGTACAAGAACAGGTATATAGACCAATGGAATAGAATAGAGATCCTGAAAGCAAAAACTCGATCTCTCAACCAACTCATCTTTGACAAATCCATCAACAACAGCCACTGGGGAGAGGAGACCTTATTCAGCAAATGGTGCTGGGAAAACAGACTGACCACATGCAGAATAATGAAACAGGATCTCTACACAAACATCAACTCTAAATGGATAAAAGACATAAATGTAAAACCTCAAACTATAAGAAGAAAACGCAAGAGACACCCTTCTGCACATTGGAATAGGCAACCAATTTTTGATCATAACCCCCAAAGTGTATGCCATAAAAGATAAGAAAGACAAATGGGACCTCATCTAAATGAAAAGCTTTTGCAAAGCAAAATAAACCATCAAGAGAGTGGGGAGGCAACCCACAGAATGGGAAAAAATATTGGCTAATTGTATATCTGACAAAAGACTAATGTCCAGGATCTATAAGGAATCCAAATCAGCCAAAAGGAAAAAAGTAAATAAATAAACAGCCCTATTAAAAAGTGGGTAAAAGTCATGAATTGACACTTCTCAATAGAAGACATATGAACAACCAACAAATACATGGAAAAAATGCTTTGCCTTATTAATCATCAAAGAAATGCAATTCAAAACCACATTGAGATACTACTTAACTCTAGTAAGGATGGCCATCACTAATAAATGTAAAAAAACAGATGCTGGTGAGGAGGTGGGGTAAAGGAAACACTTCTACACTGTTGGTGGGAGTGCAAGCTAGTTCAACTTCTATGGAAAAGCAGTGTGGCAATTTTTAAAAGAACTAGAAATTGACCTTCCATACGACCCAGCAATCTCCCTTTTGGGAATATACCTAGAGGAACTCAAATCACTCTAAAAAAGAAAGATACTTGCACACGCACGTTTATTACAACACTATTCACAATAGCAAAAACATGGAACCAATTCTGCTGCCCATTGAAAGTGGACTGGATAAAGAAAAAGTGATACATGTGCATGATGGAGTATTATGCTGCCATAAAGAAGGACAAGATTTTGGAGTTCGTAGCAACTTGGATGGAATTAGAGTCTGTCATACTCAGTGATCTATCACAGAAACAGTGAACTGAATACCATATGTTTTCACTCATAAGTGGGCCCTGAACATTCGTCACAATACTATGAGAGAAATCAGCAATAGCAGGACACTGTCAGGGGACAAGGTAGCACATAACATCACTAAGTGTACTGAGCCTAAACCAGGGGAAATGAGGACCAGGTGGAGGCCCAAACTTCACCTGCAAGCAGATTACCTATGCACCTAATCCTGACTGGTACCCCACATCTTTAAAATGAAATAAAGAGGAAAATAAAGTGGAGGGGAGCTCTGTGCAACCAGGAAGCACAAGGGATAAAATCTGAGATCAAGGTCAGGCTAGTCTTCAGGGAATAGGAGGAAAGGAGATTCCAAAACAATAAGCCTGAGGTATAGAGTGTAAAAGGTATAAAGAGTATCATGTACATTTCCAAAGAGCATGGACTTGATCATTTAGGTTGTGGCAAGCCACCAAAGAGTTTAAAGCAGGTGAGTTTTAATTTGTTCAGGCTTAGGTTTTCGAAACATACTACTTAGGTGTAAGTTAGGAGAAAACATTGGAAGAAGTCCTGTTGAAGGGTATGAGGGAAAGGTTGAAGAAGGTTAGTGTTCCAAACCATGAAGAAAAGAAGAGAAATTAGATATATAGAAAACTGAATCAACAGTACATGGCAATTGAGGGGTGTGGAAGGTGAAAAGGGAGGAGACAAGGGTGAGTCTGAGGTTTCAGGATTGGGGACCTAGGCTGTCATTAGCACCATTCACCGAGACAGAACCTAGGCAGAGGTAGAAGGGGGTGAGAAGGGGAGGGGCAGGAAATGACAGAGAGGTAACAGTTAATTCTGCTACAGGCATACAGAGTTTAAACCATAGAGCATCCTTAAATATCTGGCCATCAGAGAGCTAGACACATAGCTTTGGAGCTCAGGAAGGAGATCTAAGGAAGGTCAAAACTTAGGAGCATCAACACTTGGAGGGTAATTAAGGTACAGAATGCCTGAGAACTCACTCGGTGAGAGAGCCAAGGGTCCAAAGATGCAACTAGGAGCATGAACATTGGAGAGATTGCCAAAGAAAGGGGCAGGGCTTGAGAAAGAGCCTCAAGGAGACAGGAGGGCTTAAGGCACACACCCGGGAAGCTAGTGTCTCCATGAGGTGGTAGTGCCCATGGGACCAAATGCTACAGAGGGACCAGCAGAAAAAGGAATAAAAACTGTCCAAAAATATAACAATAGGTAAATAATAAAGCTAATAAGTGACTTGGATGTGAGAAGTTTCTGTGATGAAGTCAGATTGCAGTGGATTCTGAGTGGTGAATTGGGATGTAAAGAGATAAAGGGGGAGAAGGAGATGTCTAGATTAGCCCATGGGTGGAGAGTGCTTCTTTCTTTTTCCTAGTGTGGAGAAGAGTTCAGAATACACAAGGGGAAGCTAGAAGAGAGGGGAGAGCAGTGACGGAGCAAGGCCTCTGGAGAAGCAAGCAGATTGCAACTGTGCTAAGTCCTGAGAGGCAGCTGCCACAGGAGTAGAAATGGAAGGGGAGCAGGTTAGAATAAGCTGGGTGCAGATCATTTACCCATGACCACCAGAAGATTCAAGATCACATTTCCACAGACCAGCCAGTCCCACAGGTTCTTCCTTCACAGCAGTGTGTATACACAGTGAGGGAGATGATCTGATCCATTGTTTGAAATCAGCTTTCAGGTCTCAGCTGGATAGAACAAGAGACTGATGCCCACAACAAAAAATGTCTGAGTACAAATGTGACCTCTCTTGTTGCCTCCTTTGGCTCAAAAAGCCAGCTATACCAAGCTCAGATGGAGCAGCTTTTTGTTGGGAAATAACTGAGCACTTAAGCTGGGTCAATGTAAAGAAACTTTCAAGAAGTAATGTGAGACTAGATTATTGAGAAAGATCCTAGCAGGTCATAGGAGGTGGCACAAACTGTGTCTCCAGTAGTCAAATCACATGTGGAGTATCATTTTCACTTCTGGGCTACATATATATGTATATTTTTTAACATATTTTTTATGTTGATAAGGGGCGCCTCCCCGTTCCCAGACAGATATTGACTACCATTAATCCCACCTCTCTTCCTCTCCCTACCCACCCCCCATAGTTTCCCGCTGGACCACATATTAAGGGGAGTGTGGGTAAGTTGAAACTGACTATGAAGAAGAGTCCGGAGACCACATCGTGTGACTAAGGGTTGAAGTAAATAAGGATGTTTGCCTGCAGAACTGAAAGGTGAGGGGGCCTCTTGGAAGCTGAGAACCAACTTTCTACAAGTCTTTCATGTGGAGGACAGATAAGACTTGTCCTGGGTGGTCCCAAGAGGTACAGTTGGGAGTTACACCAAGAAGGCAGGTTTCAGCTTAATATAACCAGTTTATACTAGTGAGGGCAGACCATGAATAGAATGGACTATTTTGGAAGATAGTAAGCTGCCTGACCCCATGAGAGGATGAAATAAAAACTGGCTGACCACATGTCAAGGATGCACTGTGACAAGTTCTGGATATGGTGGGGCAGGAGGGTCTCTAGTCCACTCCAGCTGGAAAAACTGAAGACTTTGCCATCCCTCTGTCCTTTCATCTTTTAGTTTCACCTGGACTTGATGCCTGGAATACTGTAATAGTCTCTTAGTAGGCATCCCACTTTCTGCCCCTGCTACCAACTGACCATAATATGGTGCAGAATGGAAAAAAGAGGAAAGGAGAGCATAGAGGGGAGAAAGAAGGGCCAGGAATAGGTGAATGAGGGGCCTCAAGCCCATTATAACTTCTTTTCCAATCATCCCCAAACCTGGCTTGGGGCAGTGCCAAGGAGAAATTCCAGCATGTCAGTATCCTCTTTGTTACTTTCCTCCCCTTCTCCAATGAGATCATCATAGCTCTTCCCAGTTCTATTGTCTTCTTCCATCTCCCTGACACCCCCGAATCCCCAAACAGCCCTCTCCCCAACTCCCATAACTAGTCATCCCTACCTTTATCTCTCCTACCAGTCCCTTGTCCTGTATCCTCAATCCAAGGACCTAAAAGCAGATTACTGGGATGCAGAGGACAGCCAACTGCCTCAGCTCCACAGTCTCAACCTTCATCTCCTTCCACTTTTCATCCCCGCAACTGAGAAAAAGGCTCACAAGACAAAAAAGAGGGAGAGAGACAAGAGACAGACAGACAGCTGTACAGGAGAAATAAATGACCAAGCAGGTCAGAGATCAGGGAGAAGAGCCGATGAAGGGCTTGACTGGTGGGAAGGACGGAGGCAGGCATCTGTCCAGTCAGACAGAGGCAGGGATAGAGCATTGACAAAGACGGCCCAGGTGCAAGAACTGCCCCATCTCTGCCCTTCCCCTCCTTACCTGGCTCTGGGCTCTGTGTGAGGGATGAGCCAGGAGCCTGATGGGTTCCCCTTTAACATTCTGTTCCTGATCCTCAGGGAGGACTAATCAGGTAGCTTCTTAATGCACCTTCTGTGCCTTGGGATCCTCCAGGCCCCACAGCAGCCCTCTTCCTCCCTGAGCATGCATTTCATCTCCCCAGCCTGTCATCCAAGGCCTCCACCTCCAGGTCCCCTGAATCTCCCAACCCAACGCTCTCTTCTTCCCATGGTCTGTCCCTATTTTGCTCAGTGGGGACAGATGTGTGAACATCATTTAGAGTAAATGTATGGATTGAGACGTGCAAGGGACAGGGGCTGACCAGGTATGTCAGGGAAGGCTTCCATGAATCATAAAGACCGAACAGGGGTTTCCTAGGGGGAGTGGGAGTCAGGGTAGGGCTTCTTTCTTCTCTCAGACCCCAGAGTGCCCCACTGCATGCTCTCTGCCCCACTCCACCCTCTCTCCATCATACCCTGCTATGTCCTGGCATTGTGTCCTGACATCTTGTGGCCCCCAAAGACAGTGACTTCCTGCAGGGAAAGGAATGTTCCCCAAACGACAGTGGGAAACATCATGGAACCTGGCTCAGGATGAAGCAACTGATAACTATTTCACATAGGAACAAAGCTCTGAACATTCAAAGACCTGAGTTTAAATCCCAGCTCTGTCACTTACTAAGGGTATAATATTGAACAAGATATCAGTCTCCCTGTACCTCAGTTTCTTTGCCAGTAAAATGAAGCAGCAACAATATAGGGCAGTTGTGGAGGTTAAATATGATTAGGTATGGAGTATATATTGTAAACAAGCATATAGTTTATACTCAACCTGACTCCCCAAAGTATGTGTTGGATGGTTGATCTTTTGCTTGTCCTACAAATGTGTATTTTTGTAATTTGACTCAGAGTGATCAGGAACCACAACTTCTCCCTTTCAGCCATGCCCCTCTGCTTCTTAAATGGGGCAGGACATACAGTAGGTATTTCCTAAGCATGATCAGAATCAGTCTCAAGTATAAATGGGGGAGATAACCTCTTGGATGATATAATGTGGGAAGTATGAAGTAGCCTTCTTTGATTTGAAATCATTGCCACTAGAGTCAAATATTAGAACCACTCAGAGATAGCAAAAAGAGCCATCTTGTTTTCAAACTCTGACTGGTAGCGATTACCTAGAGCACTGGGTTATGAGAGATTCTGAGCCACATCAAAACTCGCTGGGAGAGACTGCCATGATTGATCGGTGACATCATCCATGAGTATGAGAGGGAGATTGGTGGGAAATGATGTAGATATTAGTATGGTTTACAAAAGTCCCCATCAACTTGTCATTGTTTTGTTTTGTTTTTGTTTTTTTTTTGAGTTGGAGTCTCACTCTGTCACCCAGACTGGAGTGCAGTGGCCGCTCCCGGCCACCGCAGCCTCGACCTGCTGGGCTCCGGAGATCCTTTTGCCTCAGCCTTCCGAGTAGCTGGAACTACAGGCATGCTCTACCACACCCAGCTGATTTTTTGATTAATTGTAGAGATGGGCTCTCGCTGCCCAGGCAGGTCTCGAACCCGCGGGCTCAGGCAATCCACTCACCTCAGCTTCCCAAAGGCGCGGGATTACAGGCTGAGCCACCGAGCCCAGCTTGTTCTGTCTCTTATTAGTATGTTTTATTGAATTCAACAAGTATTTACTGACATCCACTCTGAATAACATTTTGTGCAAGAATAAATGATACACAGTCTGTGACCTCCAGAGGCTCACGATCTAGTGAGGCGAAATAGTCAAAAGACACCAATATACTGTGATAAGGCCTGTATTGGGAGATGACCACGGTATAGAGGTAGGAAGAATGTTTATCTCTGCTTGGGGTTAGGGGACATGAAGATTTCACACAGGGACCCCTGCATTGAACTGTGGATAATGAGTAGGGATTTACTAGACAGAACAAAGGAAGGAGGACACCTCAAACAAGGAACAGCATGTATAAAGGCACAGAAGGTGCTATGGAAATACAAGATTCTCATGGGGCATTGAGGCAGAACTTTTATTCTTCATTTTTAAATTTTTCCATGTTTATTTTATATTCGGGGGTACACTTGCATGTTTGTTACATGGACACATTGTGTAGTGGTGGGGATTGGGTCTCAGGTGGCCCATTCCCCAGATAGTGAACATTGTACCCTAGAGATAATTTCTGAACCCTGCCCCTCTCTCTGCACCTCCTCTCTTATTGGTGTCTCCAATATCTATTATTTTCATCTTTGTGAGCATTTACCTCCTGCATATAAGTGAGAACATGCGGTATTTGGTTTTTCTATTTCTGAGTCGGCTCACTTAGGATAATGATCTCCAGCACCACCCATGTTGCTGCAAAGGACATGATTTCATTCTTTTTTCATGACTGTGTAGCATTCCATGGTGTATACATACCACATTTTCTTTATCCAGTCAATTGTTGATGGGTACTTTGATTGGTTCCATGATTTTGCTATTGTGAGTAGTGCTGCAATGAGCATGCGAGTACAAGTATTTTTAAAATGTAATTATTTTTCTTTGGGTAAATACCTATTAGTGGGATTTCTGGCCGAAAATTCAGTTTTTAGTTATCTGAGAAATTTCATACTGTTTTCCCAAGGTTGAACTAGTTTACACTCTCACCAACAGTGAATAAGTATTCCTTTTTCTCTGCAACATCTGTTGCTTTTTGACTTTTTAATAATAGTCATTCTGACTGTTATAAGGTAATATCTCATTGTGGTTTTAATTTGAATTTCTCTGATGAATAGTGATGTTGAGCATTTTTTCATGTTTGTTGGCCTCTTGTGTGGCTTCTTTTGAGAAGTGTCTATTCATGTCCTTTGCCTATTTTTTGATGGTGTTGCTTGTTTTTTCATGTTGAGTTGTTTGAGTTTCTTGTAGATTCTGGATATTAGCTCTTTGTCTGAGGCATAATTTGCAAATCTTTACTCCCATACTGCTTTTTCTGTTTATTCTATTGATTATTCTTTTAGTGTGCAACAGGTTTTTAGTTTAATTAAGTCTCATTTGTCTATTTTTGTTTGTGTTGCAATTGCTTTTGGGGTCTTCATCATAAATTATTTACATAGGCTGATGTCCAGAAGAGTGTTTCCTAGGTTTTCCTCTAGGATTTTTATAGTTTCAATGTCTTACATTTAAGTCTTTAATCCATATTGAGTTAATTTTTGTATATGGTTAGAGGTAGAGGTATAGTGTGATTCTTCTGCATGTGGCTAGCCAATTTTCTCAGCACCATTTATTGAATAGGGTGTCCTTTCTTCATTGTTTATTTTTGTCAGCTTTGTCAAAGATGAAGACCAGTTGGTTGTAGGTTTGTGGTTTTATTTCTGAGTTCTCTATTCTGTCCCATGGATCTATCTGTCTATTCTTGTACCAGTACCATGCTGTTTTAATTACTATAGCCTTGCAGTATAATTTGAAGTCAGGCAGTGTGTTACTTCCACAATTGTTCTTTTGGTTTAGAATTGCTTTGGCTATTTGGGTTATTTTTTGGTTTCACATACATTTTAAGATAGTTATAGGTTTTTTTTTTCTAGTTCTGTGAAGAATGGAGTTGGTATTTTGATAGGAATTGTTTGGATCTGTCAATTGCTTTGGGCAATATAGTTATTTTAACAATATGAATTCTTCTGATCCATGAACATGGGATATTCTTCTATTTGATTGTGCCATCTACCATTTTGTTTATCAGTGTTTTGTAGTCCTCCTTGTATAGATCTTTAATCTCTTTGGTTAGATATAGTCCTAGGTATTTTATTTTTTTGTGGCTAGTGTGAATGGGGTTGAGCTCTTGATTTGGTTCTTGACTTGAGTTGTTGCTGGTGTTTAGAAATACTACTGGTTTTTGAATGCTGATTTTGTATCCTGAAACTTTATTGAAATAATATATCATGTCTAGATGCTTCTTAGAAATGTCTTTAGGGTTTTCTAAGTACACAAGCATGTCATCCATGAGCAAGGATAGTTTGACTACCTTGTTACTGTCTTGGATGCCTTTTATTTCTTTCTTTTGCCAGATTGCTCTTGCTAAGTTTTCTAGTGCAATGTTGAATAGGAATGGTAAGAGTGGACATCTCTGTCTTGTTCTTAGTTCTGAGGAGAAATGTTTTCAACTTTTCCCAATTAAGTATGATATTGACTGTGGGTTTGTCATATATAGTTCTTATTATTTTGAGATGTGTTCCTTCAATGTCTTCTTTGTTGAGGGTTTTATCATGAAGGGATGCTGGCTTTTATTGAATGCCTTTTCTGCATCTAGTGAGATGATCATATGGTTTTTATTTTAGCTTCTGTTTATGTGGTGGATCGTGTTTATTGATTTGTGGATATCGAACTATCTGTGCATCCCTGGGATAAAACCCACTTGGTCTTAATGGATAATTATTTTATATGCCGTTAAATTTGATTTACTAGAATTTTGTTAGGAATTTTTGAATCTATATTCATTGGGGAAAATGTTTTGTATCTACATCATTGAGTTTTTTTTTTTTTTAATGTTGTCAATCACTCCTTCACCTCCTGAATTGTTCTGCTAATTTCTTTGTGTTGGTTATCACTTTTCTCTTACATCTTGTTGGGCTTCTTTATAATCAATATCCTGATTTCATTATCTGACATTTTTAGGGATTTCATTTTAGTTAAGGTCTATTATTGAAGAGTTTGTGTGCCCCTTTGGAGGGGTAACACTCTGTTTTTTAATACTTTCAGAGTTATTTTTCTGGTTGTTTTTTGTTGTTGTTATTGTTTTTGTCATCTGGACGAACTATGGTAACTAAAAGGCATGAGTTTCTTTGATATAGATAGCCTGTATGTGTAGGCTTTCCTGAGTGTAGGTTGTAATAGTGATGTAGTGGGGGTGTGGCCTGGCTTTCTGCCTCCTGTGGGGTTGGGGTGGTGAGGATGTCAGGAAGCTTATCTTGCTCTTCAGTGATGTGTGCTGATTTCAACAAAGTACTGTTGTGCTGTGTCCAACCTTCAGGCCAGCAAGTGACACCTAAGGGTAAGAGTTGGTTACTACCAGTGTAGATGGGTATTTACTTGATCCTGTTTACCAGAAGCTCTCTGTTGTCTCAGAAGTGAGTTGGTTTGTGGAGCACACTGTGGTCTGAGCTTCCAGTTCAGCCCTGGGGAGGGGAGAACCAAGATGAGAGGGACTGAACCAGGCTCACCTCTAGGTCCATTGATGGCAGGCCCAGACACCAACTCCAAAGCAGGGTCTGGTGTGCAGCCTCCACATGCCCAGAGGTATGCCACAGCATGGTGTCAGCAGTTCAGTTGTCAGGTGCTCCAAATGCCTGGAGGAATTCTAGGCATGAAGCAGTAAGAGGCCCTCCCCTTAGCAGGATCTCTGCTCAGAATGAGTGGAAGGTCTCAGGCTTCTGATCTAGGTGAGTGGGTGCTCCAAGTGCCTGGGGATGTGTCTGGGTGTGGGATGGAAGAAGCCACTCAGCACCAATTCCCTGCATAGGAGGGATGGCGCAGCTATTGTCCTACATAAGCAGAGGTTCCGATTTCCTGGGGGAGGTGCCCGAGTATGGAGCACAGGGGGTCTCGTTGCACAAGGATCACTTCACAGGGAAGGTGGTGTAGCTTAGACTACTAATATGGTTGTATAGAAATGGGAATCACCTGATACTTCGTACTGTGCGAGGGGGGCGGCACACTTCCCCAAAAGACTAGAGGGGCAAGCTGTGGTCTCTCAAAATGGCACCAGCAGTCCATAAAGCAGACCTTTTAAAGCAGAGGATATTGACACTGAAATCCTTAAGGCCAAATAACTAGATTGCCTCTAGAGTTGAGACAGGTGGCAAGTTCAGGCTAAAGTTGGTGTTGTGGGTTGATTGTGTCTCCCCCAAAATACAAGTCGAAATCCTAAGTCCCAAGTTCTTCAGAATGTGATCTTATTTGGAAATAAGATCATTGCAGATACAATCAGTGAAGATTAGGTCATAGTGGAATAGGGTGGCCCCTTAACCTAGTATAACTGGTGTCTTTATAAGAAGGACGGTGTTCTGAAGACAGGTACACAAGAAGAGCACCATGTGATGACAAAGGCATAGACTGAAGTGATATAGCCGCAGACGAGGACCGCCAAGGATTGCCACCCACCACTAGAAGGTAGGAGGAGGCAAGGAAGGATTCCCTTTTGCTATTGTAAACAGATCAGAGAGCCTGCACAAATTGATATGTTATGGATATTGGCAAGGCATTTGATAAAACAGCATACATTTCATTTGACAAAATTTGACTTCTATTTTAAAATATCTTTTTTTTTTTTTAGTTGGAGTCTCACTCTTGTCTCCCAGACTGGAGTGCAGTGGCACGCTCACTGCCACTGCGGCCTTGACCTGCTGGGCTCATGCAAAAATCTTTTGATATTTTGAAGTTTAGCAATTATTTGAAAAACCTGAGAAAGGGACAAACTCCCACAGATGGGCTTTCACAGGTGTCCTATCACCCTGGCTGTATTAGTTTCTAGGGCTATAATAATGAAGTACCACAAACTGAGTGGCTTAAAACAACAAGCATTTATTCTCTCACAGTTCTGGAGGCTAGAAGTCTGAAATCAAAGTATCATCAGGGCCATGATCTTTCTGAAATGTGTGAACATATATTTTAATTTATTTGGGTTATATACCTTGGAGTGGAAATGCTGGGTCATATAGTAACTCTATGTTCAACTTTTTGAGGAACTGCCAATTGCCTTCCAAGTGGCTGTACCATTTCACATTCCCACCAGCAGCACATGAATTCTAATTTCTCCATATAATTGCCAACACTTGTCATTGTCCATCTTTTGTATGATAGTCATTCTTGTGGTTGTGATGTGGTATTTCACTATAGTTTCAATTTGCATTTATCTGAAGGATAATAATATTGAGCATCTTTTCGTGTGTTTATTGGCTATTTGTTTCTCTTCTTTAGAGAAATGACTATTCAAATCCTTTGTCCATTTTAAAATTGAATTATCTTTTAAATTATTGAGTTATGACTTGTTCACATACTCTAGGTACTAGACCTTTATTAGATATGTAACTTACAATATTCTCTTCCATGCTTTAGATCGTCTTTTCACTCTTGACAGTGTCCTTTGGAGCACAAAATTATTGTAATTTTGATGAAATATAATGTATCTATTTTTTTCTATAGTTGTTTTTGATTTAGGTACTATATCTAAGAGCTTATTTCTAGACTTTCAATTGTATTCTATTAATCTCTCTATATTATTTTTGCAACCCCATCATAGATGTATATGCTTATTTCTGGACTTACAATTCTATTGTATTTATCTATTTATCTGTTCTTGTGCCAGTACTACCTTGTCTTGATTAATCTAGATTTGTAATAAGTTTTGAAATTGGGAAGTGTGAGTTCTCTATGTTCCCTTTCAAGGTTGTGCTGGTTAGTCTGAATCTCTTGAATGCTATTGTGCATTTTAGAAACAGTGTGTCAATTTATTCTAAAAAGGTAGCTGGAGTTTTGACAGGGATTTGTTGAATCTGCAGATATTTTTGGAGAATATTGCCATCTTAACAGTATGAAGTATCCTGATCCATAGACATGGAATGTCCTTTTATTCTTTTAAGCTATCTTTCTGTAAAAGACGTTTTTTTCTGTGCCAAGTCTTGCAGTTTTTTTGTTAAATTTATTCTTATGTATCTTATTCTTTTTGATGTTATTAGAGTAAATTTAGCTTCTTTCTTCATTTCATTTTCAATTGCTCTTTGCTGGTTGTATAGAAATACAACTGGTATTTGTATGCTGATTTTATATTTTGAAACCTCACTGAACTTGTTTATATAGTTTTTCTGTGTGTGAACCCCTTAGTATTTTTACATAGTACAGAGAGACTTTTACATCCTAATTTCCTATCTGGATGTCATTGATTGATTGATTGCTCTGGCTTGAACCTCCAGTATAATATTGAATAGCTGTGGTGAGAGTGGACTTTTTTTTCTTATTTTAGGTCTTAAGGGGGAAACTTGGTCTTTCACCAATTAAGTACAATGCTAGCTGTAAGTTTTTCCGTAGATGCCCTTATTACATTGAGGAAGTTCATTTTATTACTAAATTCTTGAAGGCTCTTATTATGAAAGAGTTCTGGATTTTGTGAAATGGATTTTCTGTATCCTTTGCCACGATCATGAGGCTTTTGTCTTTTGATCTATTAGCATGATATTTATACTGATTAATTTTTAAATGTTAAATCAACTTTCCATTCCTTGAATGAATCACAGTTGTTTGTGGAGTATAATCATTTTACATGTTGCTAGATTCAGCTTTCTAGCATTTTGTGGATAATTTTTGTGCCTGTATTTATAAGCGCTATCAGTTTGTAGTTGTCTTTTCTTGAATGTCTTGGTGTGGTCTTAGTAAGAAAGTAATACTGGTTTTATATAATGAATTAGGACGTACTACCTACTAATTTTTTTTAAAAAAGAGTTCAAACGGATTGGTGTTGATTCTTCAAATGTGTAGTAGAATTCAACCTAGAGAGTTCCCAGGTTTTTATTTTGGGAAATTATAATTACTACTAAATCTCTTTAATTACATAGATTCATTCAGATCTTCTATTTCTTTTTCTTTTTTTGAGTCAGAGTCTCACTCTGTCATCCAGGCTGGAGTGCAGTGGCACGCTGCTCACGACCACCACAGCCTCAACTTGCTGGGCTCAGGCAAGCCTTCCACCTCAGAGTTCCAGGTAGCTGGAACCACAGGCATGCGCCACCACACCCAGCTAATTTTTTGATTTATTGTAGAGGCGAGGTCTTGCTATGTTGCTCAGGCTGGCCTCGAACCCCTGAGCTCAGGCAATTGTCTTGCCTCTGCCTCCCAAAGTGCTGGGATTACAAGCTTGAGCCACCATGCCTGGCCTTCTGTTTCTTTCTGAGTCAGTTCTGGTAGTATATATCTTTCTAAAATTGTGCCCATATCTTCTATATTAATTAGTTGGCATACAACTGTTCTTAGTATTCCCTTATAATTATCTTTATCTCTGTAAGGCTTATGGTAATGTCCTCTCTTTCATTCTAAATTTTTGTATTTTAAGTCTTCTTTTTTTCTTTTTTTGATCAGTCTAGCTTAAGCTTTGTCAATTTGGCTGATCTTTTTTTTGACTGTATATTCTAGTGATTTTACTTTTCATTTTTTATCAATATTTTTTATTATAGTAGTGTGGGGTACAGTTAAGGGTTAGGTATACAAATACGTTTCGTTCAGGCACCCTGTTGATAAGAGGTGTTTCCCTGTCCCCAGACAGATGTTTGCTACCATTAACCCCATCTCCCTCCCCCCCACCATAGTTCCCCACTGCTGTCAGTCATTTTCTTATAGTATTACATTGGATGTTCAAGGTCCATTATATGAGTGAGAACATGTGATACTTGGATCTTT
>NW_007247306.1:355103-386529 GCF_000164805.1 Carlito syrichta | reverse complement strand
TTCATGTGTCTGTTGTCTGCTCGAATGTCTCCCTTTGTGAAGTGTCTGTTCATATCTTTTGCCATTTTATAATGGGGTTGTTTGTTTTTTTCTTTTCAGCACATTTAAGTTCCTTATAGATCCAAGATTTTTAAGCCTTTGTCAGACCTGGTATTGGCAAATACTTTTTCCCAGTCTGTACACTGTCTCCCTGCTCTATTGATGGTTTCTTTGGCTTTGCAGAAGCTTGTCAGTTTAATGAGGTCCCACTTGTCTATCTTCTCTCTTATGACCTGTGGATTTCGGGTTTTGTTCAGGAATTGGATGCCAGTTCCAATTTCCATGAGGGTATGTCCTTCATTTTCTAAGGTTCTTATGGTTTGAGGTTTTACATTTAGGTCTCTGATCCATTTGGAGTTAACCTTTGTGCATGGGGATAGATAGGGGTCCTCTTTCAATCTTCTGCATGTGGTCAGCCAGTTTTCCCAGCACCATTTACTGAATAGGTTCTCCTCTCCCCAGTGGTAGGTGGTGGAGGCTTTGTTGAAGATGAGTTGGTTGAGAAATTGAGGTTTTGCTTCTGGAATCTCAATTCTGTTCCATTGATCTGTATGCCTGTTCCTATACCAATACCAAACTGTTTTTGATGATTGTAGCTTTATAGTAAAGTTTGAATTCTGGTAATGTGATACCACCTGCTTTGTTTTTTTTTTTGCTGAGGATTGTTCTGGCTATTCTTGGACGTTTGTGTTTCCATATGAATTCCTATGTTGTTTTTCTTGGTGTGAGAAGAATGTTTCTGGTAATTTGATGGGTATTGCATTGAATTTGTAGATTGCCTTAGGTAAGATTGACATCTTCACAATGTTGAGTCTTCCACTCCATGAGCATGGGATATTTTTCCACTTGTTTGTGTCATCTTTGATTTCTTTGAGCAGTGTTTTGTAGTTTTCATTGTAAAGGTCTTTCATGTCTCTGGTTAGGAAGATGCCAAGGTATTTCATTTTTTTGTGGTTATTGTGAATGGAATTGTGCTTTTTATTTGGGTTTCTGTTTGTTTATTATTGGTGTAAAGAAATGCAATTGCCTTTTGCACATTTATTTTGTATCCTGAGACTTTGTCAAAGGCCTTTATCAGTGTAAGGAGGTTTTTGACAGATTCTCTTGGGTTTTCAAGGTACACAATCATATCATCTGCAAAGAGAGATAACTTGACTTCCTCTTTTCCTATTTGGATACCCCTGATTGCCTTCTCTTCTCTGATTGCTCGAGCCAGGACTTCCAAGACTATGTTGAACAGGAAGGGTGAGAGTGGGCATCCTTGTCTTGTTCCAGTTTTCAGGGGAAATGGTTCCAATTTTTGTCTGTTTAGGAGTATGCTGGTTGTGGGTTTCTCGTAGATGGTTTTTACTATTTTGAGGTCTGTTCCACGTATGCCTAGATGTTTGAGGGTTTTTATCAAGAAGGGGTGCTGGATTTTATCAAAAGCTTTTTCTGCATCTAATGATATAATTATGTGGTTTTTGTTTTGACATCTGTTGATGTATTTAATTACATTTATGGTTTTACGAATGTTGAACCAGCCTTGCATCCCAGGAATGAAGCCTACTTGGTCATGCTGGATGATTTTTGAGATGTATTGTTGAATCCAGTTTGCTAGGATCTTGTTGAGGATTTTAGCATCTATGTTCATTAAAGATATTGGCCTGTAGTTCTCTTTTTTTGTTGGATCTTTACCAGGTTTGGGTATCAATGTGATGTTGGCTTCGAAAAATGATTTGTGGAAAGTTCCATCTTTTTCAATTGCCTGGAATACCTTCAGTAGGAGTGGTATCAGCTCCTCCTTAAATGTCTTGTAGAATTCTGCTGGAAAGCCATCTGGACCAGGACTTTTTTTTGTAGGTAGTTTTCTTATTATGTAGCCAATTTCCTTGATTGTTATTGGTCTATTTAGGGTCTCAATTTCTTCTTGTTCCAATCTAGGTAGGTTGTGTGAGGTCAGAAAGTCCTCCATTTCCTTAAGGTTTTCAAGTTTGTTTCCATACAAGTGTATGTAGTAGTCTCCAAAGATCTTTTGTATTTCTTCAGGGTCAGATGTGACTTCATCTTTTGTGTTTCTGATTGTGCTTATTTGAGTTTTTTCTCATTTTTTCTTGGTCAGTCTAGCTAGGGGACCATTGGTCTTTATCCTTTTGAAGAACCAGCCTTTTATTTCATTGATTTTTTTTGTATTATCTTTTTGTCTTCTATGTCCTGGATTTGGGCTTTTATTTTGGTGATCTGGATTCTTCTGCTGAAATTAGGGTTTTTGTAGTCTTGCTTTTCCAGCTTCCTTAGGTGGCTTGTTAGGCTGTTAATTTCTGTTCCTTCCATTTTCTTCATGTGTGTTTTTAGGGATGTAAATTCCCCTCTTACTACAGCTTTTAAGGCGTCCCAGAGATTTTGATAAGATGTTTCTTCATTTTCATTTGTTTCCAGGTATCTTTTGATCTCTTTTGATTTCATCATTGACCCAGGAGTTGTTTAGGATCATGCTGTTTAGTGTCCATGTCTTTGTGGGTTTTGGGGGGACCTTGTTGGTGTCAATGTTTATTTTTATTCCACTGTAGTCCGAGAAGGTGCATGGTAGAATTTCGGTCCTTTTAAATTTGTTTATGCTTGATTTATGGCCAATTATGTGGTCGATCTTAGAATACGTTCCATGCGGTGATGAGTAGAATGTGTATTCTGTGGTCTTTGGATGGAGTGTTCTGTAGGTATCAATTAAGTCCATTTGGTCCAAAGTCACATTGAGATTCCGGATCTCCTTACTGATTTTTCGTCCTGATGATCTATCTAGGGTTGTGAGTGGG
Source organism: Carlito syrichta (assembly GCF_000164805.1). Classification (NCBI taxonomy): domain Eukaryota; kingdom Metazoa; phylum Chordata; class Mammalia; order Primates; family Tarsiidae; genus Carlito; species Carlito syrichta. The sequence goes on along the minus strand of NW_007247306.1, from coordinate 383,698 downwards.
GTATTAAAATCCCCAGTTATGATGGTGTTAGAGTCAATATCTTTCTTTAGTTTTTCTAGAAGTTGCTTTATGAAAGTTGGCACACCTATGTTGGGTGCATATATGTTTAGGATAGATATTTCTTGTTGATGGATTGAGCCTTTTATCATTATGTAGTGGCCTTCTGTATCTTTTTTGATTTTTAATAGCTTGAAGGGTATTTTGTCTGAAATTAAGATCGCTACTTCTCCTTTCTTTTGTAGTCTGTTCGCCTGAAAGTTTGTTTCCCATCCTCTTACTTTGAGTCTGTGGGTGTCCTTTCTAGTGAGGTGAGTCTCTTGAAGGCAATAGATTGTTGCCTGATGATATTTTATCCATTTTGCCATTCTATGTCTTTTCAGTGGTACATTTAGTCCATTCACATTTAGGTTAATAATTGAAATGCAAGAGTTGATCCCTGTCATAAGGTTCTTACAGAGCTGTTGTTCTTGTTTATTTGTTGTCTTTCTTTTGGTTTTAGAGTTGGTTCATGTGTGTTTTTAATCTTTTGCCTGTACTCTTGTGAAGAATGTCGTTCTTTTTTCCTTTTCTTCTGTGTTCAGTTCTTTCTTAAGTGTTTCTTGTAGAGGTGGTCTGGTGGCAGCATAGGTTCTTAGGGATTGGATATCTGGAAAAGATTTCAATTCTCCCTCAGCAATGATGCTTAGTTTGACTGGTTAGGTTATTCTTGGTTGAAATTGTTTATCTTTTAGAACTTTGAAGATAGGGCTCCAGGCTCTCCTAGCCTGAAGGGTTTCTGTAGATAAATCTGCTGCTATTCTAATTAATTTTCCCTGACAGGTAGTCTGGCCTTTTTCTCTTGCTGCCTTTAGGATTTTTTTCTTTTATAGCTACTTTGTTTAGGCGAATTATTATGTGTCTGGGAGTTGGTCTTCTCATTTTGTCTTGCAGGGGTTCTCTGAATCTCTTGTGCTTGAATTTTTGCATCACTGATGAGATGAGGGAAGTTGAGGGAAGTTTTCTTGAATGATTTCATGAAATGTTTGTTCCAGTGTGACCTCCGACTCTCTCTCTGCCTCAGGAAGGCCAATTACTCTTAGATTGGGTCTCTTGAAGTAATCATTATTTCCTGAAGGTTTTGTTCTGACTTTTTAAGCTTCTTTTCTATGTTTTTGACAGTTAGGGTTAATTCTGTATTTTGGTCTTCAAATTCTGAGATTCTTTCTTCTGCTTGGCTAATTCTGCTTTCCATGATAATTAGTTTGTTATTTATTTCCATCACAGTATTCTTTACTGTTGTTATTTCTGTCATCAGTTCCTTCCTATTTTCCTCTTGTCTCTCCTCAATTTTTTAAATTCTACTAATACCTTGATGTCTGGGTTTGTTGCTTGTGACCAGTCATTCTGGGGGCTCTTCATTTTTTGTGTTACGAAGTCTGTTTTCTCAGTGTCTGACCTCCCAGGAGTCTTTGTGAACCCTGTGTTCTTCTTTTGGCTTTTCTTCATTTGTGCAGATTTTCCCTCCCTACTTTTTCCTTCCCTCCACTTCCCCATCTTCTTTAATTCTGTTATTCAGGGGTGGAGGGGTTTCTTTTACTTCTGTTTGTTCAATCTCGTATTCTTCCTAATATGTTTCCTCTTGCTTTGTTCAGTTCTGGAGTTGGACTGTGGGTTGAGGGCAGTCCTTTTTGTAGTTTTGGGATTTAACTAAGGGGGAAACTGTGATTCAAAATCTCTCTGCAGATCCTGGTGTTCACCAACAGCTGTATGGATAGTCTGAAACCCACTTCCCACTGTCTTGGAGACTGTCCATGCAGTGGGGTTGTAGGTTTACTCCCTGTAAGCAAAATGAGGTTAACAGAGGGGAGAAAATGGAGCAGGCAGTGTGTGGGTGGGGGTGGAGAGAGAGAGGGGGGTGAGAGGGAAAACAGTTTAGTGTACCGACTGGTAAGTGAAAAGAAACACAAAGACCGAAACAAATATAAAGATAAACAATAACCACGACTGAAAACTAACCAACAACCATATAAAAATCTAAAACATACAATGATGCTAACATATGCACTGATCAACCTCCTTTTTGGTGTGGTGTTCCTTTATACAATTTTGTTGATCTTTTAAACTGAACAACTTTTGGTTTGTTCATTTTTTCAAATTTTTTCTATTACTTATTTTATTTATTTCCACTAGAATCTTTATAATTGCCTTCCTTCCATCTTGCTTTAAGTTTAGTTTGGTTTTCTATCTTTATTAAGGTGAACAACCAGGCTATTAATTTGAAGTCTTTCTTCTTTTTTAAAAAAACATACGCATTTATGGACATAAATTTCCCTTTAAGCATCATTTTTTGCTGTATCACATAAGCTTTGGTATACTACATTGTTAAACCATTTAATTAGTTTTTGGAATTTTTATGTAGAATCTTTTTGTGAGTTTTTGTTTTACATAGACAATTAGGTTCTTTGCAAATAGAAACAGTTTTACTTCTACCTTTCAATCTCTTTTCTTACCTTATGGCACCGGATAGGATTTCTAGTACTGTTTTGAACAGGAGTAGTGTGAACAAACATCCTTGTATTATTCCTGGTTTTAGGGGGGAAACAGTCTTTTATCATTTTATGCTCTTTTTCAGAGTGCGTTAACCTCCCTCTATATCCAGTTTGCTGAGAAAGAGAGAGAGAGAGAGAGAGAGAGAGAGAGAGAGAGAGAGAGAGAGCTTATCATGAATTAAAGGACAGTCCAGGCTGTATGCATTTGAAATAGTTTTATGTAATATGCTTGAATAATACATTAGCAGCTCTTTTTGTCAAAGAGACTTAAGGCCACGATGTGAGCTAGACCCTATAATATTTCTTCCAGCCTGATATTTTGTTTATTTTATTATTTTATTTTATTTATTTATTTATTTTTTTGAGTTGGAGTCTCACTCTGTCGCCCAGACTGGAGTGCAGTGGCCGCTCCTGGCCACCGCAGCCTCGCCTGCTGGGCTCCAGCGATCCTTCCGCCTCAGCCTTCTGAGTAGCCGGAATTACAGGCATGTGCTACCACGCCCGGCTGATTTTTTGATTTACTGTAGAGATGAGGTCTCACTGCCCAGGCGGGTCTCAAACTGGCGGGCTCAGGCAATCCACTCACCTCAGCCTCCCAAAGGCGTGGGATTATAGGCTGAGCCACCAAGCCCAGCTCAGCCTGATATTTTGTTTCTGAAGTTAGAGTTCAGTGCTTAGTTGGTGATTGCTTCATGGGGAAGCAAAAACTTTCATCTGGTCTAAAAGTAGTTAGGAAACTTCCTGAAGAAGAGACCTGTATGAGGCCTTTATGAATAAGTAGACAGTTGGGAAGTATGAGAAGAGGGCATTCCAGTATTTCGGTGAAATAGCCTATGCAAAGACCTGAGAGGTCAAGACTGACTGGAATAGAGAGATTATGATGGGAAGTGGGAAAATTGGGTGGGCCTGCTGTGGGTTTCTACCGCTCTGAGAGCTCTATGAAAAAAACCCCATTAGTTCAAGAAGATGATCCTCACAGGCTCCCTCTAATGACCCCAGAACAATTTTCTTAACAATACCCCTACAAACATAATCAGCATGTCTGGCTGACAATTCTGTTTCTGTCTCCAGAAAATCAAGGCTTCTGTTTCTCTAGGGCTTGTCTCCTTAGGAGACTGTGGTCTTCAGGCAGGAAAACCTGGGACTGGAGACTCTTCCCTTCTCAAAGTTATTCTTAGAATTTGTATTCCTTTAATGTTTGGGGAATGCTGAGAACTCTCTAGGCTGGCAATTTCCCTAAAGTTATCTTTTGGAGAAAGTTACTAATGAGCAAAGAACACACTTAGCATTCATTAGTCTTTTGAGTGTTCTTAGCATTCAGATAATTCTTGGTGTGCAAACTTCTTTCAAAGCAATTAAGAACAACTGGAGTATTTTTAAATTTAATCTTATCAGAAAAAAAGAATAACTGACTAAAAAAGATTCATTTTGCATCACCTTTTGGAAAGTAATAATATATGTCTGAAGTTAGGGTAATAGAAATTTTGATTTACTTTAATAGCACTAGAAATAGTTTAGTTCCTAATTAATGTTGCATATGATGTTGTGATTGTGATTCACTAATTTTGGGTTGTGTGTGTGTATGTGTTGAAGACATGACTCTGGCTATGCAGTCAATTGCAACCGTGAATATCCAACTCATACCTCTTGACCCTGCAAGAACCCTCATCTTAACATTTGAAGATGACAAATACAAATAACTATTAATAATTTGATGAACATTTTTCTAAGATACTTAGTTTGAAGTCAGTGACTCTAATGATAACATATACAATCATTTAAGGTTTAAGTCCTTTTCCCATTTGAATTTAAAATTAATTTTATGGAATAACTTGTGTCAGTTATGTTCATTATCTCCATTTTGCATGTGGGAGAACTTAGGTGGTTTTTTTCCTCAATATCACCACAAATTAAGTCAAGACTAAGATCCAGGGCACTGACCACTATCCTCGTGGTCTCTCCCCCTGGTGGCAGACAAAGTTTAAGGATAAGTCAGTTGTGGAAACCCTAACACTCTCCTTATAAATAAAAGTCTGGATTACTGGAAACTACAGTTAGGGTAGATACAATGGAAATAGGAAGGGAGTCCATGAAAGTGAAGTAGATTTGAAAAAAGAGTTTGAGAGATTGCAGACCAAGAATAGAGGTGGAGCTGAGGGGAAAACACTTAACAAACCTTTATTGAGTAGTTAATATTCCTTGTACAATGCCAATTGCTTAGGCTACAGAATCCTGGTGAGGAGAATCTAAAGCACCCAACAGAGCACTAGACATCAAGGATCTGACCCTCTAGTTGTAACTTAGAATAATAGTTCCAGTCTTTTTAACTTTCTTCAATAGTATCCTATCTATTATCTCAGCTGAACCTCAAAAAGCTCACCTAGCTACATGAAATATGGCATATTATAAAAGATAAGAGCTTGGGTCTTGGAACTATGCTACGTGGGTTCAAATCTCAGCTGTGTAACTTTCAAGTTGGGTGACATTTGGTAACTTATTTAATCTTCTTGTGCTTCAGTTTCTTTATCTATATAAAGAGATAACAATACCTACTTCTAGAGTTATTATAAGAATGAAAATAGGCTGGTTGTGGTGACTCACCCTATAATCCCAGCACTTTGGGAGGCTGAGAGAGAGGATTGCCTGAGCTCAGGAGTCCAAGACCAGCGTGAGCAACATGGTGAGACCTCGTCTCCACAATAAATCAAAAAGTCAGCTGGGCATGGTGGTGCATGCCTGTGGTTCCAGCTACTTGGAAGGCTGAGGTGGAAGGATCATCTGAGCCCAGTAGGTTGAGGCAGTGGTGGTGGTGAGTATGCCACTGCACTCCAGCCTGGGTGACAGAGTGAGATTCCTACTCAGAACAAACAAGCAAACAAACAAACAAAAACAGAATGAAAATAAGTACATATAAAGCACTTAGTGAGTTTCATGTAGAAAAATCTCAATAAAGTTAGCTATTATTGTTTAGGCATGATGAATAGCATAAAACACATTGTACAGATATGGAAATTCAATTTCAGAGACATTAGATTTCTTTTCCAAAGCTGCAGAAGGTCAATGATCTTGAACATCATTCTCTCTGAGTCCTTTCCCAGGGTTTCCATTAGCAAATTAATGTGAAAGTGCCTTTTCTAAATATCTTGCTCATTCCAGTAGTCCTTATTCACTCCAATGACTCCAGTGAAAGTGTGGGTGGTATAGCTAGAAGACCAGAGGCACTGCACATAGTCCTAGTCCACAGTCTATTGGGTGTCTTCACTCATTTGAATTAACTTGAGGAAAGCCTTCTTCATGTCCTTGTTCCATAGACTATAGATAATGGAGTTAAGGAAGGCTGAGATGACATTGTAGAACAGAGCCAGCTTCTTGTCATCTTCTGGGGAGGCTTCAGAGCCAGGCCTCATATACATGACCATGCATGGAATACAGAACACAGTGACTACAGTGATATGTGAGGCACTGGTGGAGAAAGCCTTGATCCGACTTTGGGTGGAGCGAATCCTTAGAATAGCCAAGAAGATGCAAATATATGAAGCCAGGATGAGGGATAATGGGACCAGGAGCAAGATGAAACCCAAGATAAAGTCCACTTGGTCATTGAGGGATGTGTCTGCACAAGCCAATTTCAAAACAGCAGGTATTTCACAAAAAAAGTGGTTGATCGCATTGGGGCCACAATAGGGCAGATCCATTGCAAACACTGTGTAGACAAGGGCACAGGTGAGACCACAAAGGGCAGAGCTGACTACTAGGAGTATTCAGAAGGTTTGGCTCATGTGGACTCTATAGTGGAGTGGATAACATATGGCAACATACCTGTCATAAGCCATTGCTGCAAAAATCCAGGTCTCGGTAATACCCAAGGTCAGGAAAACATATATCTAGACCACACACCCAACATAAGAAATGGTCTTATTATTACTTACAATATGGACCAACATCTGGGGCACAGTGGTAGTAGCATAGCTGAGATCCAGTAGAGAAAGGATGCTAAGAAAGAAGTACATAGGAGTCTAGAGGTGTGCATCCACTCTGATCAGGGTAATAATGAGCCCATTGCCCAGGACTGTAAATAAGTAGAGGGAGAGAAAAAGGAAGAAAAGGATCCAGTTGGTCTTGGGATTTCTGGAGAAGCCCAAGAGGATAAATTCAGTTACAGAGCTGTGATTTCTCCAGCCTCGGCTATGCATGGCCTTCCTTCTGAGGAAAGAAGAGGACATTTTCCTGACTCCCTTGCAGTTGCAATGAGAGAACACTGTGTGAGATCAAAGAAGTAGAGACTGGAGCCAAAATACCCACCTCCATGCCCAGAGAATGTTCTATCCAAGTAGGTCTAGCACAGCTTTGGGCACTTAGAAATTCTATAAGTACTTGTTGGTTTGCCTAATTAACAAGCCCCTACAAAATTCCAAGGGACCTATTGTACAGACGAGAAGTCTTGTTTTAAAGAACACACACACACACACACACACACACACACACACCATAAATCAAAGTGAGGAGGTTAGAGAAATACAACATGTTTTACAGTAAACTAAAAAGTTCTAGAATTGTCTAGTTCCTGAAGTCGTGCTTCCAAATATCACGATTATAGGTGCTACCAAGGACAGTAAATGTAAAAGAGACAAAATCCAATTTCTTCTCTTTGACTTTTTCCTCTCTTATGCTGTATCTTTGAAAACTCACACACCATACATTTTCAGGAAAAAGGGGAAGCTTTAAATAAACTACTCTGTGAGGAGAAGAGAATCTTTCCCTTAGTACCTTTATCCTTTCATGCCCACCTCCCCATCCCTACTTGTGGTGATTATAACTGTAAAGAACAAATTGACATGCAAAGATGGCCTCAGAGACTCAAGAACTGAAACTTAGAGAAAACTCTGTTCCCTTGGCATCTCCAAAAAGATGAAACATATTTACCTGGGAATGAGATACATGTGTGTCTGGAAGCTTTTCTTAAAAACTAGTAAGGAATCTTCCATAGCCACTTTATTCACAGTAGACATCTGGGTGGTGGGTGGGAATGGGTCTTCAATTTGATCTGGACTCAATCCTTGATCCTAGGTTGGCGACCTGGACAACAGAACATGCTACTGACCGGTCCCTTTTCCCTTTGTCCCTTGGCTGGTCCTGGATATGTCACCCTTTCCGGGCCCCCAAAAAAGAATCAGTCACTTTTAAAGTGGTACATATCAAATGTTTTAGTAAATGTGATCCCAATAGATTACCATCACTACCCTTGGAGATCAGAATCACCATTTTCGTTTTCACAAAATCAGTTATTCAGGGTCAGACAGATAGTATGTGATAGAGCCAGGGCTCAAACTCCAAGTCCCATGCTCTTGCATTAAGCTGAACTGTGTCTCTCACATCATTACATTTAATGCAGGGGTTAGCAGGGCACCAAACACAAAATAGGTTCACGCGAAGTGGTATTGTGAGAGAAAAATGACCTGTGAATCACAATTTTAGAGGGAAGAAAGTGCATTTTGCACAGCATTGAAAATTGTCAGTTTTTTAAAAAATAGAAAACCCCAAACCTTGGATCAGAATTTCAGTGTCTGAGACATTGCACAGGAAGTGAAAAGATGACAGCTATCAATTTGGGTTAAAATAACACCTATAAAGGCATGGAGAAAACTCAGGCTCAGATGGATGAGGAAAATGATTTAATGCTCATGTTAGAGGCAATATGTAATAGCATAGCCATTAGCAGTTTCTAGATTTGAATACTCACTCTAATTGTGAATAGGAACTAGACTTTAAGTGTAAACTATATGCTGATAAATCTGAAATATATCTCAATATTAGTCCATTTGGCATTGCTATACAGGAATACCTGAGGCTGGGTAATTTATAAAGGAAAGAGATTTCTTTGACTCACAGTTCTGCATGATGCCAGCATCTGCTCAGCTTCTGGTGAGGCTTCAGGAAGATTTTACTCGTGGCTGAAGGTAAAAGGAGCCAGCATGTCACAGGGTGAGAGTGGGAGCAAGAAGGAGAGAAGGAAGTGCTAAACTTTCGTAAACAATCAGATCTTATGTGAACTAATAGAGTGAGAACTCACTCATTATTGTGGGGATGGCACCAAGCCATTCATGAAGGGTCTGTCTTCATGACCCAAACGCCTCCAACTAAGCCCCACCTACAACATTGAGGATGACATTTCAATATGATATTTGGAGGGGACAAATATCCAAACAATATAAATCTCCACCCGGGATCTCTCTTTTGAATTCATCTATTCAGCTGCCTACTTGATATCTACTTCATTGGGGTGTCTAATGGACAAGTTAAAAGTAACATTTTCTAGGATCAAACTTCCAATTATCCCCTCTAAACCTACTGTTCTCATAGTCTTACTCAACTCAGTTAATGGCAATTTTACCTTTGAGGTGGCCAAAGTAAAAAAGAAAAAAATCCTCAAACTCTTTTGAACTTTTTTCCCCCATACCCACCATACAATACACTAGCAAATATTATTGGTTCCCTTTCAAAAATACATCCCAGAAAAGATCACTTATCATCTCCACCATTGCCACCAGTCTAAATTACCATCTTCTTCTGCCAGGAACATTGCAATATCCTCTGACTAGCTCTCTTTCCCCACAGTCTCTTCTTAGCACAGTTAATATAGTGATGAATAGAATTTACATGGAGGCCAGATCATGTAAATCTCTTACCAAAACCCTCCAGTGGCCTCCTGCATCAATCAGAGGAGAAGCCAAAGTCCTGATGTGAGCTTCAAGGTCCCTTATCACTTCCCTGTTCTCACCTCCTGCCTCTCACCTCTCACTCTGTCTGCTCCAGCCATAAAGTCTTTTGTTGTTCCTCAAGCAAAGCACTTATTGTTCCTACTGCTGGAAATTCTCTTTCCCAAAATATTTTATGGCTCACATTATCACCTCCTTCAAATGTTTGCTCAAATGTCACCTTCTCAGGGAAGACTTGAGTCTTTTCTGGCTAGTCTCTTTAAAATAGAAGCATTCCTGCTCACTATGTCTTTCTCCTGTTTTATAGTTCATAAAGATAGCATTTAGCATCTTCTAATGCACTATATAATTTTTTAAATGGTTCGTTTCCCCCACAAGAATAGAGGGATATTTATATCCTTGATTTATTGTGTATTACCAGTTGCTAGAACAGTGCCTGGAATGTAGTAGGTATTTATGAATATTGGATAAATGAACCAACGGAATCTGAGTTGGGCTCTTGAGGTATGAATCTCTGGATATGGATGGTGGAACCATCCTTGGTGCTGAACCCGACCTCTTTTTTGACTGGCCATTGTGCTGACCTCATTTGGGGGCTTTCCCTTGAATTTATATAGCTCTAAACAGGAACTGACTGGTCCAGGTCATTTACATCAATTTATCATAGTCATCCCATAGTGCCACAAGGTCAATACCCACTATTAACTGCATTCTACAGTGGGAAAAACTGAGATTTATCAGAGTTAAACAAAGAAACCAGTGGCTTCCCAGAGCACTATTTTCAATTATTGTACTTGCAATTTAAAAGGGAGAATGACAAACTAGAGTTTCTATACCCAGAGAAGAGAGATTATCAATAAAGAATCTGTGAAGCCATATTATTTTAAAAAGAATGAAAGAGACTGAAAAAGTTGAGCTTGGAGACTAGTGAAGAATTTGAGAGATCTCATCAAATATTCCAAAGGTTGTCATGCAGAAAAAAGTACAAGTATGTATTGCATGTTTCCAGAGGGAAAAATTAGAAATGATTTGTGAAAGTTTCAGGAGAGAAAACTTTAATTTCAATTTACAACCCCCCCCCCCCCGCCAAAAAAAACTTCTGGTGATTCATACTGCCCAATAATGGAATGTTTTTGTTGAAAAGAGTGTGAAATAGCAAGTTCTCCATTTTTAGAAATGTTCAAGCATACACTATATGGCCATACTACTTGAAATACTATCATAGTTTTGCATGTGAAGTTAGGCTGCGTGACTTTAAAAGTTTAAAAACTTAGGACTTTTACCAGAAATATCCTAAATTTCTAAACCTCAATTACATAAAGATTCAGAGTATATTTTTAAGGGTGATTTCTCAGTAGGTACCCAACCTCATAGCAGAATCTGGTGTCAAAACAAAGTAATATGGCAATGATGGGAATCAAATAAGCCTGAAAGAAAGTGGGAATACAATGTTGGTCAACTGCAATGTGAAATTTTAAAAGATAATTTAAAATTTCTGTTGTATTTTTGCAGTTATGGAGCGCCCTTGGGGACTATGCTTGGTACCTAGGAGATGTTACTCTTCTGTTTCCTGAGTAGGCTCCACATAGACTCCATCCTGGAAGGAGAATGAAGATCCTGGAAAAAGAGACAGGCTAGAGGCTAAAGGGAGAACAGTTTATAAACCTGTTTTGTTTTCTTTTTAAGAGATGGAGTCTCACTCTGTTGCCCAGGCTGGAGTGCAGTGGCAGAATAACTGACTGCATCCTCAAACTCCTGGGTTCAAGTATTCTTCCTGCCTCAATCTCCTGAGTAACTGAGACTCCAGGCATGTGCCACCAAGCCTAGCTAATTTATTTATTTATTTATTTTAGAGATTGGGGTTTCACTATGCTGTCTAGGCTGATCTTGAACTCTTGGCCTCAAGTGATCTTCCTGCTGTTGGCCTCCAAAGGTGCTGGGATTACATACATGAGCCTCCACATCCAGTTAATAGTATTTAAAGATGGGGTCTATATACCTGTGTTAAATTTTTGTTATGTTTTCCTACTTAAATTTTTTAAATTCTTGTTTCCTTTGAGATAATAATCTAAGAACCAATAGGGAAACATGAACTATAGAAAAAGTTGTCAAATAGTAACTGTACTTAAATTACAGGATTATACAAAACCCAAGACAGTGTCGGGACAAAAAACATCTCAAAAGAGTATTCTCACTAAAGGAAAACAAAAGCTTCTTCCCTGATCTAATCTCTTTTCCATCAAACACATCCTACCCACTGCCAAAGTGACTATTCAAAAAGCAGCACAGACCATGCATATTATTTCCCTGCATAGAAGATCCTTAGAAAACTTTCATTATCTATAGACTAGTGTATTTGATGCCCTTCAAAATCTGATCTTTAAATACCTGGCACTTTAATTTCCTATACTCACACTTAATTCTCATGTTTTCATATGGCTTGATAGCTAGGAATGGTTTTTGCATTTTAATATGGTTGAAAAGATTATTCATTTATGTCTGTGGTTGCTTTTGTCCCCCAAAAAGTTCTGAGAAGTTGTGACAGAGACAATATGTGTCCCACAGAGCCCAAAATATTTACTATCTGGTCCCTTACAGGAAAGGTTTTTTGACTGCAGCTCAAGACAAACCAACCCATTCCCCAGACACTTTTACAAAGCTGTGGTCCATGTGGCAGGATGTATTAAGAAAGCAGCAGAAGCTCTGGGATCAAAGAAAATTAGGTTTGAGTTTAGCCCTGCCACTTGCCAACAGCACAAACTAGTCATTAACTTTACCAAACCTCCATTTTATCATCTGTAAAACTGGAGGAATAATACACACCCTGAAGGTTTTTATAAAGATTAAATGAGATTTAGATATGTATCTATCATTATAGCAATAATCATCAGCTGCTAGTTTCACTACTATTATTAAATTACTCCTCTAGTTGAAATGCCCTCCCCTGTTTTCTCCTCTTGGTAAAAGGATAATCAAAAGTATTCTGTGATTTCTAGTTACTTTGCATCAAAGATAGGATAATGGTTAAGACCATGAGCACTAGAATCAGATCTGGTTTGTAGTTCTAAATCTACCACAAATTAGCAGAGTGACAAGTTACATAAGCTTTATGTGTCTACATCCTCTTCTAGAAACCAATAATAACAATAGTACTTATCTCAAAGGATTGTCCTAATCAATTGAAATAGTACATGGAAAGTTGCTTAACAATGTGCCTGCAGAGTAGTTCATATTCAAAAAGGAGTAGTTGTTATTGCTATATTATTTTAAATTTATCATTGCTATATTTTATCCTCACAAGTCTTTTTCAAAAATTCTGAATTTTTAGCAAAAAAGGAATTGAGACTAAGAGAGAATAACTTGCCTGATGTTGCACAGCTATTAAAGGACATGCTTTAGATCCATCTTTCTCCCAAGACCTTCTCTTCACTGGACTGTGCCCTACACAGTTAACACTGAGCAAGAGCTATGTAGGTTTCCCAGACTCCTTCCTGGTCTTGTCTTTTGTGTTCCTTACCTATCCTCTCACTCTGCTCCTAGGTCCAGTAACACAACCTCCCTCCATAACCATGTCCCAGAACTGCCTTGGGCAGCCCAGTACCTGTATACTGGGCTGTAAGCCCTATTTCAGCTGCATCTCAGTGGCTCCCTAGGAGATGTCCTGGCTGGTGTATTATAGAGGCCCCTTGGTATCAGGGATCAAAGAGTCCCTAAGGGTACAGTTAAGTAGGGTCCCAATATCACCTCAGGAGCCTTCCAGTCCTAAGAAATTTCATTATTCAGGAGAAGATTCAGCAATCAGGGAGCATCAAGATAGAGAAAGGCTGGATGTGCCACAAAAAGGAAACCTACAATTTTGGAAATTAGCACTCCAGGAGAGATGTGGAAATTGGCCCTTTAACCCCGGCCTCCATTTTGGCACCTCTAGATGAGTGCAACAAGGAGGCCAACACCAGAACCCAAGTTTTAGTTGCTTTGCTAGCCTTATTTGAACTTTATCTAGGTCCTTCATAGAAAAGAGAGTCAGAATTGGAAATCCCTTGATACTCCCCTCCCAAAACTTAGTTTTAGAGGTGAGAAAACTAAGACTCAAGGTATAGAAATAATTGTGGAAAGTCACACAGGCAGAACTAAGGCTAGGAGTCGGTTATCTTGGTCTTACTAAGTAATATTTTCTCACCTCTTCAGTTATTGCTGTACCTCACTGAAGGGTGAAGTGGCTTCTACTCTGCCCTGTCCTCTTCTAATTTCCATGCCTTCCCCATTCACTTGTAGCTCTCTTTGATGGAGCCCAGGAAAACCTTTGCCCATCTTTGTCCCCACTGACTAAGGCAAACATGAGTTTTGAGCAAGACAGAAGTGGAGTCAGCAAATGATGGGAAATGAGTCAGGAAATTATAGGACTAGATCACAGAGGGTCTTGCAAGCCAGTCTGAAGAGTTCATAGTATCTACTGAAAGCATCAAAAAGTGACTGAAATTTATCATTCAAGGATGTGGCATGGTCCCCTAGTGTGCTGCAGCTGGTTCACAGGACTCATGAGCCAATTGTGCTCATTTCATTCCAACTCTGTGTTCAGTGACATCACAACAGTTGCTTGAAACTGACCATGGTAAGAATATTTATACCAAAGAAATCATGGAGTGTAAACACTACAAAGGAGGGATTTTTGTTTTCTTTTCCCTGTAGAGATAGTTGCTAAATATTCACCAGCATGCCATTGGTGTGGTCAGAAGAATATTTTCAAAAGTTCAACCTCTGTGGAAAACAATCTGGTTATTTCTCAGAGAGCTAAAAATTGAATTATCATTTGACCCAGCAATCCCACTACTAAGGATTTAACCAAAGGGAAATAAATCAATATATAAAAAGACACCTGTACTTATATATTCATTGCAGCACTATTCACAATAGCAATGTCATGGAGTCAATTTGGTGCCCAACCCAAACATTTGACTGGATAAAGAAAATATAGTACATATGCATCATAGAATACTACACCGGCATAATAAAGAATGAAATTATGTCCTTAGCAGCCTCATGGATGTAGCAGAAGATCATCCTACTAAAATAACTGATTCAGAAACAGAAAACCAAACACCACATGTTCTCGCTCATATGTGGGATCTAAACAGTCACAAAGATGGAAATAATAGACACTAGGGACACCAGTAAGGGGGGAGGTGCGGATGGGGGCTAGGGTTCAGAAGGCACAATGTTCACTATCTGGGGAATGGGTCACTTGAGACCCAATCCCCATCACTACACAATATGTCCACATAATAAATATGCATGTGTATCTTCTGAATCTAAAAATTAAAAAAAAATCAGTAGCCAGTTCTTATTTAATCTTATTTGGCTAATAAGACAAGAAGGAGGAAAGGCTACTTGGGGACTTAAAATAGTTCAATTGAGAGACTATTAGGCCTTATCGACCAGGTATGGTGTGGATGCAAAGAAGATAACAGGTTGAAAAGAATTAAAGAGGTTGAATTGTGACTAACTGACTGTAGGACATTTGCTGCTTTGGACTATTGGATGGATGATGGTGCCATTTACTGAAGTGGAAAATCGATGAGGGGAGCAGATTTCAAGTGAATGGTGATGAGTTTCCTTTTGGACAAGTTACATTTGAGCTGTCTCTGAGGCATTAAGTTAAGATGTCAATCAAGTAGATGGACACAGATAAGAAGATGGATATCTTGCCTCAAAAAGAGAGATAGATAGTCCACTCTTCGTTTGACTTTTTGTTTTAACTGGGTCTCAATGGATTGGATGATACCACATTGGTAAGGATGGATCTTCTTTACTCAGTTCACTGACTCAAATGCTAATATCTTCTGGAAACACCTTCACAGACACACCCAGAAATAATGTTTGACCAGCTATCTGGGCACCTCTTAACCCAGTCAAGTGATGCATAAAGTCAGCCATCAAAGAATATTAAAGAATTAAATTAGTAAAAAAAAAAACTTTTTTACAAAGAAAACATTAGGCCCAGATGATTTCAATGATAAATTTTATCAAAATGTAAGAAGAAAATAATACTGACCTTACAAAAACCTTTAAAAATTAGAGGGAAAGGCTGAGTGTGGTGGCTCAGCCTGTAATTCCAGCACTTTGGGAGGCCAAGGCGAGAGGATTGCCTGAGCCTGGGGGTTCGAGACCAGCCTGGTCAATTTGGCGAGACCTTGTCTCTACAATAAGTCATAAAAACTAGTTGGGTGTGGTAGCTACTTGGAAGGCTGATGCTGAAAGATTGTCTGAGCCCAGCAGGTTGAGGCTGTGGTGACCGTGAGCGTGCCATTGCACTCCAGCCTGGGTGACAAGAGTGAGACTCTAGCTAAAAAAAAAAAAATTAGAGGAAGAGGAAAAATTTTCCAAGTCATTTTATGAGGGCTGCATAACCTTGATTTCAGAACCCCCCAAAAATTAAAATAAATGAAAATTACGGACCAATATGTCTCATGAACATGGACACAGAATCTTTAACAAAATATTAACAATTTTAATCCAGCAAAATGTCAAAAAGATTACACATCATAAAAAATTTATGTTTTTTTTCCAAAAAAGAAAGGTTAAATTGACATTCAAAAATCAATCAACGTAATTCATCACACTGACAGAATAAAGGGAGAAAAAAAAACCCTAAATAATCATGTAAATAAGTATAGAACAAGCATTTGTAAAAATTTAACTCATATCCATAATTTTTCAAAAACAGCTCTCAACAAAGCAGAAATACAAAGGAACTTCCTCAACTTGATAAGGAAAAACCATGAAAAACCTATAATTAAGATCACACTAGTGGCAAAAGTGAAAGCATTTTCCCTCAAGAATAAGACAAAAATATCTGCTCTCACAACCTCTGTTAATTTTGTACTAGAGGTCCTAGCCAATGCAATAAGTGAAGAAAATGAAAAAAAATTCAAATTGCTGTGGTTTGTGTGTATTCCCCAAAAAGCATGTGTTTGGAACTTAATCTCCAATGCAACAAGTGTTGGGAGGTGGGGCCTAATAGGAGATGTTTAGGTCATTAATCCATCCTCATGAATGGATTAATGCTAATTGTAAAAGGACTTGAGGCTGTGAGTTCAATTTCTTGCTCTCTTTTGTGTACTCTCTCCTGTCCATGTGATGCCTTTCACCATTTTATGAAGCAGCAAGGAAGCCTTCAGCAGATGTGGCCCCTTGATTTTGGAATTGCCAGCCTCCAGATCCATGAGCCAAATACATTTCTATTTATTATAAATACCCAGTTTGTGTTACATATGTGTTATAGTAGTATAAAATGAACTGGAAAAGAAAATTGGTACAGAGAAGTAGGACTATCGCTATTACAAATAGCTGAAATGTGGAAATGGCTTTGGAACTGGGTAATGGATAGAGGCTGAGAGAACTTGGAAAAATGGTGGAAAAAGCCTAGATTGACATAAGTTGAGCATTAAGGTGATTTCAGTGAAGCCTAACAAGAAGACAAGAGCTGTAAAGGGAGTCTAAATCTTCTTAGGGATTACTTAAGTGGTCATACTCAGAATGTTAATATATGGATAGTAAAGCCCCTACTGATGAGGTATCAGATGAAACTGAGAAACAGAGTGTTGGGAACTAGAGTAGAAGTCATCTTTGCTACACAGCTATAAAGAACTTGGTGGGATTGTATCTGTGTTCTAGGACTTTGTAGAAAACAGAACTTAAGACTAATGAACTAGAATATCTAGCAGAAGAAATATTTAAGCAGAAAAGTGCTCAAAGTCCTACATGACTTCTTTTGGCTGCTTAAAGTAAAATGAGAGAGGAGAAAAACAATTTCAAGGTGAAATTCATAATTAAAAGGAAAGCAGAATAGAATGATTTGGAAAACTCTCAGCCTGGTCATGTAAAAAATAAATAAGAGTATTTGGGAGAGAATTATAAGGATGTGGCCAAGCAAGTTTTTGCTAAAGAGATTAATATGCCTAAAAGAAAGCCAGGTTCTAGTCAAGACAATGGGAGAATGACCCCAAAGGCATTTCAGAGGTCTTTGAGGCAACCTAAGACCGTGAGGGCAATAGAAATGTGCCAGCAGACCTCAGCATTCACTGCCTTGTAATGCCTTGGGACTCTGCTTTCTACATTCTGGTGCAGCACCCCTTAGTTACCCCTCTCATGACTTTAGTAGACCCAGATGTGGCTCAACCCACCACTCCAGAAGGTACAAGCCAAAAACCTTGGTGGCATCCACATGGTGCTAATTCTGCAGGAATGTGGAATGTAAGAGCTGTGGGGCAATGGTAGCTTCCACTAAGATTTCAAAGGATGTCACAGACAGCCTGAGGACCCAGACATAGACTTGTAACAAGGGGGAACCATTGTAGAGAGTCCACCCTCTAGACTCCAGATCTGTAGGACTACCCACTTGCAACACAAGTTTGGGAGAATTGCAGGAAGAAGACTCAAGTCTGTGAGACCTGCCATGTAGTCTGCAGCCAACAAAACCATAAGTGCAGGGCTGCCCAAATCCTTGAGGGGTCAACCCCTGCCTTGGTGTGTCCAGGAGATGGCACATGGAATGAAAGACTGTTTTGGAGGCTTAAGATTTAATGTCCATCCTGTTGGGTTTTGAACTTACCTGAAACCAATTATCCCTTTCTTCTTGCATAATTTTTCCTTTTGGAATGAGAATGTCTATTCCATAGCTGTTTCAAGATTGTAGGTTGTAATTTCACAAGCTCACAGCTGGTAGGGAATTTGTGCCTCAAGTCTCATCCATATCTGATTTAGGTGAGACTCTGGACTTTGAACTTTTGAGTTGATGTTGAAATGAGTTAAGACTTTTGGGATAAATGCATTTTTTGTGTGAGCAGAACATAAATTTTAGGCACCAGGGGCAAAATGCTATGGTTTGACTGTATCTCCCAAAAGGCATGTGTTTGAAACAATATGCAGTGCAACAGTGTTAGGAGGTAGGGCGTAATAGGAGCTGTTTGGGTCATGAAGGCCCCACCCTCATGAATGAATTAATGCTAATTATAAAAGGACTTGAAGCTGCAAGTTCAATTTCTTGCTCTCTCTCATGTGCTGTCTCTCAGTCTTGTGATGTCTTCCGCCATGCTATGATGCATGTTAAGAAGACCCTCAGCAGTTGCAGCTCCTTGATTTTGGACTTCCCAGCCTTCAGAACTGTGAGCCAAATAAATGTCTGTTCATTGTAAGTTACTCAATATGTGGTATTCTGTTATAGCAGCATAGAATGGACTAAGATACATACAGATTAGAAATGAAGTAAAACTCTCTATTCACAGACATCATAATTACTATATATAAAGTTCTTAAAGAGTCTATAACATTTACTAAAACTAATATGTCAATTAGCAAAGTAATATGATATAAAATTAATATAAAATATTATATTTCTATACTAGCAGCAAACAACTAGAAAATAGGATCATTCTATTCACAATAGCATAAACATACTTAGAAATATATTTTTAAAAAGATATTCAAGATGCCTACACTGAAATCTAGCAAACATTGCCAAGATAAATTAAAGAAAAGCTAAATCAATGGAGAGCTATCATGTTCATGGATTAGGTGACTCAATATTCTTTAAAATATCAAACCCTCCCATATTCATTTATAGATTCAGAACAATCCTTATCAAAATTTCAAAAATGGTTTCCATTGAAATTTGCAAGTTGATTTTAAATTTATAAAGAAAAGGCAAAGTTGGAAAAACCAAAGTTTGAGAATTCACATGGCCTAATTTCTAGATGCATTAGAAACCTACTTAATCAGGAGAGTATGGCATTGCCACAAGTTTAGACAAATAAATCAGTGTAAAAGAAATTTTTCTCTCCTCTCCTCACCTTTCTCCAGGTAGACAGATAGATCTATAGGTATATAGATCTATATATTGATGTAGAAAGATCTCTCTCTATATATATTTGATTGATAGTCATTATCTCTCTAAATACATATATTTGGTTGATACAGTCATTTGATTTTCAACAACAGTATAAAATCCATTTAATGGGAAAAGGAATGTTTTTCAATTTATAATGCTACATAGTTATTTATAACAATGATATAGTTGTTCAAAATAAAAAATGACCTTGATTTCCACCCCATATCACATGCAAAATCATTTAAAAATAGGGCATAGACATAAACAAAAAAGGTAAAACTATACATTTTATGAAAGGAAATATAGGAGAATAGCATCATAACTTTTACACAAAATGATTTCTTGGAGATTACAGAAAAAGCACCAACCATTAAAGAAAAATTACTCAACGGGATTTTATTAAAATTTAACACTTTTGTTCATCAAAAAACACCATTAAGAAAATGAAAAGGCAAGTCACAAAAATATAGCAAAGGACTGCTATCCAGAATAATAAAGAATTCCTACAAATCAAAACTAAAAACAATTCAATAAAAGTGGGCAAAATATTTAAAGAGATACCAGTCTTAGTAAACACCTTATTAATTAGAGCTATCCATTATACTATTTCAAAATTATTTTTCTCATCCTAAGGAAAGAAAGACTTATGTGCTTTTCTGCCATGAGTGACACTAGTTGATCTGACTCTCCAGTGTTCCATACTCCTGAATGTGCTCTGTGCTTCAGAAGTTTCTGCCCCAAAAGGTAAAAGTACATGCAGTTCAGCAGCTAAGATCTCAGGTTCTGAAACTATCATTGCCATGTACTTCCTTTGGGATCTTTCATCAGTCCTTTATTGCTCTGAACCTTGGTTTCCTCATAAGACTAACAACTGAATCTCCTCCATAAGGCTGTTGTGAGTGTTACAAGGCATGAGTTAATTTAAATAAAACTCTTAGCACAGGACATAGCACATGATGAGAGCTCCATAAATGTTAGCTATTATTCTTATAGCTATCATGACTATGACTGTAAGAGGTATGGAAAGCCATGGAGGGATGGGTATTGTGACTACAGGTAACAGCTGTTGCAGTGAGAGCTTCTTGTGCTTAAAATGCCAAAGGTGCTGTAACTTGCTGCACTGAGAAAGGACTCCAGTTCTTACCTGAGACTTCTAGAATATCACAAGTCTCTCTCAGGAGCCCTTGGTGAAGACAATCTAGGGAGATGGTCAAAGTTTGTTAACTTCTCCACTAAACTAGGGAAATCTGATATGAGGATTCTTAGGAGCTCTGAGTACAAAAATGATCTCCTGCTAAGTTACATTTCTAGGCATTATGTCACTGACTTATAACCCTTCCTTCTCCTACCTTGCTATAACTGCCCTTTTCCAGGCCACCATCATCTCATGTGAGGACTGTTAAAATGGCTCACACCTGTAACCCCAGCACTTTGGAAGGCTGAGGTGAGAAGATCGCTTGAGCCCAGGAGTTCAAGACCAGCCTAGGTAACACAGCAAGACCTTGTCTCTATAAATAAATAAATACAGAAATACATAAATAAAATGATCTGTTAACTGATCTCCTCTTTCTATTCTTGACATGTTTCAGAATGATCTTTTTGAATATAGAATGGATCACTTTTTTTTGGCCATAGGTATTTAGACAATGAAAATATTTTTCTTTTAAAAATTTATCTGAAAAAACCCCAACATTCAGCTAATGATTTATGCACAGAAGTGTTTATCATATCACCTCAAAGCTCAGCTTTGAGTCAGCCCAATCTCTAATTAAGGTGATTTTCCTCTATCCAAACTGCCTTCCAGAAGCAAAAGTAAATTTTGGATCAGGAAGATAGCCTTATCCAGAACCTCAAATAATCTTACAAGTTGTTAATACAGTGTCTAGAATTCAATAAAAATTTTTCCAGATAAACAAAATGATAAAAACTTACTTAAATTGAAGAGAACAAAAAGATAACAGAAATAGACCTATAGGAAATTCAGATATTGAAACTATCAGACAAGACTTTTAAGGAATTGTGATTAAATAATAAGCTGGAGAATTCCAACAGAAACTTAGAAACGCATAAGAATAAAACTGAAATTTTAGAACTAAAAATGTAATCATTGAAATTAAGAAGTATTACTGAGTTTAACAGCAGGTTAGGAACAACTGAATAGAAAAATTAATAAATTGGAAACCAAGTCACAAGGAAATATACAAACTGAAGCACAGTAAAATGAAAGTATAGAGAATATAAGTGTATAAGAAGCATATAATGGGGACTCCCCCCCCAAAAATGGAATTATCTTTTGGTGGGTGGGCCCCTTGTAGTACACTTGGAATTTGTTCCTCCATATCAGATGGCCAATCAAAGTTTTTATCTGAAGTTTTGAGAAGGGTGTGTAACGACTTGCAGAAGAAATATTCCAAGTTGTGGCATACAGGTGACTGGTTCTTTTACCATGAAAACACACTTGTCCACAGTGTTCTTGAGTGGTCAGCAGTTTTTTTCACCAAAAACAGCATGACCCCCATGCTCCACTCTCCCTATTCACCCCATCTCTCCACAACTGACTTTTTTTGTTTGTTTCCCTGCATGAAAAAAGTCCTCAAAGGGAAACATTTTGCCAATGTGGAAGAGGTGGGAAAAAAAGGGCAGAAGCACGAAAAGGCATCAAAACTGTTTTGAGCAGTGGAAAAAGTGTCTTGATCAGTGTATTGCATCAAATGGAGAGTACTTTGAAGGTGACTGAAGTATAAACATGTAAGAATAAACACATAATTTTTTATAAATAAATTATTGGGGTTTTTGGATCCCTCCTTGTACAGCTCATGGTGAAAGGCTATAGAACAGTATTTATGTAGAATCTCATTGATATAAACTGATGTTCAGGTACAAAAAGCAATACACAAAGATTTTTTTTTATTTAATCAATATTTTTTATTATGATATTGTGGGGTACAGTTAAGGGTTAGATGTGCAAATACATTTCATTCAGGCCTCCTGTTGATAAGAGGTGTTTCCCTGTCCCCAGACAGATATTTGCTACCGTTAATCCCATCTCCCTCCCCCCCATAGTTTCCCACTACTGTCAGTCATTTTCTTATAGTATTACATTGGATGTTCAAGGTCCATTATATGAGTGAGAACATGTGATACTCGGATCTTTGTTTCTGTGAGAGGTCAGTCAGTATTATAGACTCTAGCTCCATCCAGGTTTCTGCGAAATTCATGATTTTGTTCTTTTTTATGGCTGCATAGTATTCCATTGTGTATATATACCACATTTAAAAAATCCAGTCCTCTTTTGATGGGCAGCATGATTGCTTCCAGGTTCTTGCTATTGTGAACAATGAGATGATAAACATACGTGTGCAGGTATCTTTTTTATAGAGTGATTTGAGTTCTTCAGGGTATATTCCCAGTAGGGGTCATATGGGAGGTTGATATTTAGAGCTTTTAGGAATCGCCACACTGCTTTCCACAGAGGTTGCACTAGTTTACACTCCCACCAACAGTGTAGCAGTGTTCCCTTTTCGCCACACCCTCTCCAGCAGCTGTTATTTTTTGAGTTGTTGATAATTGCCATTCTGGCTGGAGTTAGGTGGTATCTCAGTGTGGTTTTGATTTGCATCTCCCTGATGATTAGTGAGGTTGAACATTTCTTCATGTGTCTGTTGGCTGCTCGAATGTCTTCCTTTGTGAAGTGTCTGTTCATATCTTTTGCCCATTTATAATGGGGTTGGTTTTTTTTTCTTTTCAGCACATTTGAGTTCCTCGTAGATCCAAGATGTTAAGCCTTTGTCAGACCTGGTGTTGGCAAATACTTTTTCCTAGTCTGTAGGCTGTCTCCCTGCTCTCTTGATGGTTTCTTTGGCTTTGCAGAAGCTTGTCAGTTTAATAAGGTCCCACTTGTCTATCCTCTCTCTTATGACTTGTGGGTTTTGGGTCTTGTTCAGGAACTGGATGCCAGTTCCAATTTCCATGAGGGTATGTCCTTCAGTTTCTAAGGTTCTTATGGCACAAAGATATTAAGAGCAGTTAGTTCTGAAGGGTGACAGTTGAGGTATAGTTTAGTCATTTTATATATTTCCAATTTTTCTGAAATTGATTTGTACTATGTTTATTATGAAGAAAAGGTTTTATTTCTCTCCCCTGTCAAATTCATCCATGTGTACCACAGCATTTCTCAGAGTATGTTTCTAGAAAATACTAGTTTTTTGGCTAATAAATATGTCAAGAAGAATGGTTTCTGATATTTAACAAATTTGGTAAATACTGTGTTAAATCGACTTTTAGTTAGACGAACTACTTTATTCATGACTATTTAGTTAGTTAACTACTTTGTGAGTTAGAATTGACATTGGCACTTTTATTGTTTTTGATTGTTCATTTATTTGTTTACTTATTTCTGTCAAACTCCTCAGTCTTTACTATACTATTGTGCATTGTGAAGCTTGAAGAAAAGATCAGTGTTTCTGAGCCTATTTGAGCAAGAAATCTTTTTGTCACAGAATTTTTCAGAGGACCAGAGTTCCAGGCAACAGGCTTTGGAAAATGCTTGCCTAGAGGCAGAAGAAATCCTATGTTTTTTAACACAACATGTCAGTGTCTATCTATCACATCTACTCTCTCCTGTCTGTGCTATTCTGCTTTTTTTGCATAATCTTCATGCCTTTATGCTTTTAACATATTGTGTCTTCTGTTTGGAATACTCCCATGCCTGCCCCCTTGCTATTTTCTAATGCTTTTAACACTCAGTGGCCATATGCCTCATCTATGAAGTCAGGCCCATCTCCTTTTCATTCAACCAGAGCTTTGAACATGCTTCCAGCAGAATTCTTAGCACCTTATGGCATCCTTGTCCTAGTACTTGCCTCTTTCCTACTAGACTGGAGCTTAGATTATACAGGTCTGCATCCACAGGACTGAGCATTAGGCCAGCCATAGAGTGAGCATCAATGAACCCTTGATAAATAAATGAGGCCAGCATCAGGGTTAACTGTCTTTTCTTTAAAAGGATAACACATATTTTTCATGTAATGTTTATTTCTTCCTATAAAAACAATATATGATGATAGTAAAAATTTTAGAGAGTAAAGAACAACCAAGAATAAAAATCATTTATCTTACTACCCAGTAATATCTAGTATTAACATGTTAATACATATTCTTTCAGCGTTTAAAAAATGCATGTTTTTTAAAACTTAGATTAATTTTATATGCAATTCTACATCTTGATTTTTCTGCCAACACCATATTATACTTTTCAGTGATATTTAATGTTATGAAGCATGATATATATTATAATATTGGTTGCACAGTATTTCACAAGACTAGTAAGTCATATTTATAGCTATTTCCAATAATTATTTAATAAAAATCTTGTACATAAAACTTTGCATTTCTGACTTTTCCTTAGGAAAGAGTCCTAAAGGTGATATTTCTAGACACAAGTATATGAATATTGTAAAGGTTCATGATATATATTTTTACATGTTTCCTATGTGTTGATATTTTTATTAAATGAATTAAGCATGTAATATTCTTGAAACTGTAATTTGGCATACAAATATTCAATACATAGAGCTATAGTAATTAGTATTATCACTGTTTAACAAGTATGTTGAGTACCTACTTTGTGGAAGACACTGCTCGAGGAAGGTAGAAACAATTATCTTCTTTTCAGCAGTGAATGTCAGTGTCAGTCTGACTGCATCCTGATCTGCATTGAGTATCCTCATTTTTCGAAACTTGTTAGTTCATAAGTGGACAATGGTGTTCCACTGATTCATGTTTATCAGTAACAAAAGCATATGATTTTGGCTAAACAACAACACTGAATCTTTCAAATTTCCTTTCCTTTTTAGAAAGTGCCACCATTTTCTGCAATTTTCTACTCCTCATTTATTGTCACTCACCAGCACCATCTTCCCTCTTTGACTTTTCCCATGGAGTGCTCTTTATTTTACCCATCACATATTTGTTAAAGGCCAGTAAACAGAAAGTTTGGGGCTAGATCCTGAGGATACAACAGTAAACCAGACAGTCACGGTCATAGAACTTGAATCTAGCAGAGAACTAAGATGTCCAGCCACATGCCTTCATTCATATGAGAGAGAAGTTTCAGGATGCATTGGAAGGCTAACTCACTTTTGATTTTTTGGAGCTCAAGAAAAGTCCTCTTTAAGAAGCTCTGGTTTACACCAAATATAATGGATGGATAGGAATTGACTGTCTGTAGGTGTAGGAAGCCCTCATGTGCAAAAGGCATCCACGCAATGCCAGGCATCCAGTTTATGGGGAGTGAGGGAACAAGGAACGGAGTGATGTAAGATGAGTCTGGAAAGGTCAGTGGAGACAGATCACACCTGGCCTCAAGCCATCCCACCTTGTCTCACTCCAAAACTCGTTGCTCCTCTTGGTCCAGGAATCCTCCAATGTCAGTGTCCTTTTCCTTTCCAATGCACCTAATAAAGAATGTGTAATTTCCAGAGGGTAGTGAGCTTTTCTCAAGGTTCAGCCACAGGACATACCCAAAAGCCCATTCCTTTTGTCTCAATAAAAGATTCCAGTGGTTCAGATACACCTCTTTTGCTAAACAAAAGGAACTAAAGGACTGATATGCCTGGAAAATGTTTCACAGTGTCTGGTTCTATCAGCCAAATAGTCAGCTTTCTCCCAAGAACCTGTGTAGAGTTGAGATTGGGAGCTGGGAGGGAGTGTGCACTGGTGCTGCTGGGTCATGTGATGAATGTTGTGGGTAATGACTGTGCACTGGAAATCTTGTTTCTCTGATTCCAAGCTGTCCTTCCAGGGACTTATTCGGGGGCCCTGCCCCAGCCTGTCACCTTGAGGAAAGCCCTCTTCACGTCCTTGTTCCGGAAGCTATAGATGATGGGGTTGAGGAAGGCAGAGATGACATTGTAGAATAGAGCCAACTTCTTGTCATCCTCTGAGGAGGTCTTAGTGCCAGGCCTCATGTACATGACCATGGCTGGCACACAGAACATGGTGACCACAGTGATATGGGAGGCACAGGTGGAGAAGGCCTTTAGCCGCCCCTGTGCTGAACGGATCTTCAAGATGGCAATGAAGATATTGACATAAATTATAAGGATGAGGGACAGTGGGATCAGGATGACACTAAAACCAAGAATGAAGTCAACTTGGTCATTAACTGAGGTGTCTGCACAAGCCAGTTTTAAGACTGCAGGAACTTCACAGAAGAAGTGGTTGATCTGATTGGGGCCACAGTAGGGCAGACGCATGGCAAAGAAAGTATAAACAAGGGCAGAAGTGACACCCCAGAGTCCACAGAAAATGACCATTACCCCACAGAGCCATGGGCTCATGATGACCTTGTATCTGAGTGGGTGGCAGATGGCCACATACCTGTCTATAGACATGATGGCAAAGAGCCAGGACTCAGTGATGCCTAGCACCAAGAAAATGTACATTTGGGCCACACAGCTAGCAAAAGAGATGGTCTTCCTCCGACTGGCCAGATGTGCCAACATCTGGGGCATGGTTGTAGTGGTGTAGCCCAGATCCAAAATGGAAAGCATACTGATGAAGAAGTACATAGGAGTGTGGAGGTGTGAGTCCAGGCAGATGAGGATGGTAATCAAGCTATTGCCCAGAATAATCAACAGGTAGATCATCAGAAAGACCAAGAAGAGCAGAGGAATGGTCCCGGGGCCAAGGGGAAAGCCCAGAAGGATGAATTCAGTCACAAAGGATTTGTTGGGCTCTTGCATCGTGTTCTATCTATCAATGAAAGGCACCAATTCAGACAGGGAACTTGCTCAGGTTTTCACTACAGCTGGAGTCACTGGTTGGGCTGGGGAGTAGTCAGTGCTCAGTTACAATGAAACATGATTCTCCCAACAAGACAACCCATTTTACCAATTCTGTCCACTGCCACCCCTCCCAGGAAATTCATAAAGAGGAGAGCTTTGCATCTAGTACTGGCTGTGCCTGAAACCACAAGCAGTTCCTCAGTTTCTCCAGCCGTCAAATGAAACCACTGGACTGGCTAATCTCTAATTACCCTTAGCATCCTCCTCTTCTTAGTGAGGCACTTATGTTTCCTTCATGCTGCTAGGTGTTTAGAAATAAGTATTGGTCCACAGACTATATACAAGTTGGTAAATTTCAGAGGCCTGTGACGGTGAGAAATATCATTTTGTCCTTCTAAAGACATCAATTTATTTTTCCACTCTAATTTTACTCTCAGTCTGTCCAAAGGCTAGAACAGCTCTCTGACTACCCATTCACCCCATCTCAGGCCACAGTGTATTAGAAGGAACACTGACTTCTAGATCCTAGCTGTATAATTCACCGAGTGAATGACCTTGAACAATTCATTTGCCCTTCCCATGCCTTTTTGAGACTTCTTCCACAAGTATAGAAGGAGAATAATTTTCTCTTTGTTACAGGATTGCTGTAAAGGTTAGGTGATATTTTGGCATGAAAACTATCACACAGAAGACAAAACATGTGGTAGATGCTCAGTAAATGTTAACTGCATTTCTGCATAACTCTCCATACACAAGACTAGGATTCAGGTCCAATCTGTGCAAGCAAACTCCTGAGAAGTCACTCCATCATCCTTGCTACCCACGATCAATATTCATTGTCCCAGATGTTTACCTTCTGTTCTCCTCACAAAAGCCAGCATTCCATTCACTATTTTAGCTTCTTACTAACTCTTAGCTCTGTCTCAACTTAACCTCCCTGAACCTCCATTTCTTCATGGGAACAGAAGAAGGATAACCTCTCTGAAGAGGTGCATAGTTGGTAGTTACGAAATGGAGTGATCTTGATGCTCTCAGTGTTATTCCTTCTTCTGGTAACAATTGATCTGATCACTACATATGTATTCCCTAATCTGTTTGTTCTCTTTCAGAGCATCATGAATGAGTCTTCACAAGAATGTGTCTACACGGAAAACACTAGAAGTTCTCTTGACTTTGGTCAATAGGACTACATACAGTTTGAACCATCTTTCCAGGACCTTCCAGGTGTGTTCTGATAGCTGTCACGTAGCTGGCAAACAACTTTTTAAAAAAAAAATTAAATCTCTACCTTCCACCCAAGAACCTTTGTAGGTCATGTTATCTTCCTAGGTTGGACTCAGTTCCTTCATCTGCACAAAATATAATGGTGCTTGGGTCAGGTGGTCTCTAAGGGAGAGAAACCATAGGGCAGGGTGGAAAGGGAATGGGGTTTAGAGACAGCTGCTTCTGCTTGAATACTGGTTCTGACTTCACCTGTTTTGTGATTTAGGCTGTTAGCTCACTTCTCCAGGTTTCTGTTTCTTTGACTTTAAAATAGGAATAAACATACCCACTTTGCGGCCAGGCTCGGTGGCTCAGCCTGTAATCCCAGAATTTTGGGAGGCCAAGGCGAGTGGATTGCCTGAGCCCACAGGTTTGAGACCAGCCTGGGCAACTTGGCAAGACCTTGTCTCTACAA
>NW_007247306.1:325323-354952 GCF_000164805.1 Carlito syrichta | reverse complement strand
AGTGAGACTCCAACTCAAAAAAAAAAAGGAAAAAAAAAAACCCACTTTGCAAGTCATATTCTTTCTAAGAGAAAGCATCCCAGAACAGAAGTTGGAATCACTCCCTGTAAAAACGAGAACAAGACAAGGCTGCCCACTTTCACCTTTCCTGCTCAACATAGTGCTGGAAGTACTTGCTAGACAATCAGGTAAGAAAAGGAAATTAGGGGTATCCAAATAGGAAAAGAGGAAGTTAAGCTATCCCCTTTTGCAGACAATATGATCCTATACCTTAAAAACCCAAGAGAGTTCATCAAAAACTACTAGAACTGATAAATGACTTTGGTAAAGTATGGCAGTAAAAAAGCAATATGCAAAAGACAGTTGCATTTCTATACACCAGTCACAAACAGAGAACCAAATAAAAAGCATAATTCCATTCACAATAGCCACAAACAAAATGAAATACCTTGGCATCTACCTAACCAGAAAAGTGAAAGACCTTTACAATGAGAACTACAAAACACTGCTCAAAGAAATCAAAGATGATACAAACAGAAAAACATCCCTTGCTCATGGATTAGAAGAATCTACATTGTCAAGATGGCCATTCTACCCAAGGCAATATACAGATTCAATGTAATACTCATCAAATTACCAATACTTCTCAGACCTGGAAATGACAGTAGGAAAATTCATATGGAAACAAAAAAGAGCATGAATAACCAAAACATTCCTCAGCAACAGGAACAAAGTGGGAGGTATCACAATTCGAGAGTTTAAACTCTACAATAAGGCTTACAATAATCAAAACAGTCTGGTATTGGTACAACAACAGGCATATAGACCAATGGAACAGGATAGAGATTCTGGAAGCAAAATCTCAATTTCTCAACCAACTCATCTTTAACAACCACTGGGGAGAGAAGACCTTATTTAGCAAATGGTTCTAGGAAAAGTGACTGACCACATACAGAAGAATGAATCAGGACCCGTACCTATCACCATATACAAAAATCAGCTTTAGTGAATCAAAGACCTCAACAAAAAACCTCAAGCTATAAGAATCCTAGAAGAAAATGCAGGAAACACTCTTCTGCACATTGGAGTAGGCAACCAATTCTTGATCAAATCCCTAAGAGTATATGCCATAAAAGATACTAGAGACAGGTGGGATCTCATCAAACTGAAAAGCTTTTGCACAGCAAAATAAACCATCAAGAGAGCAGGGGACAACCCTCAAAATAGGAAGCAAATATGTGCAAATTGTGTATCTGGCAAAAGCCTAACATCCAGGATCTACAAGGAACTCAAATAGTTTGAAAGCAGTTGTCCTAGAGATCCTGTTGGAAACTGGTTGCAAAAAAAAAGAAAAAAGAAAAGAAACTCAAATGAGCTGAAAGGAAAAAAACAAACAGCCCTATTTAAAAATAAGCAGAGGACATGAATAGACAGTTCTCAAAGGAAGATATATGAGCAGCCAACAGATACATGAAAAAATGCTCAGCCTCACTAATCATCAGAGGAATGCAAACCAAAACCCCACTGAGATACCACCTAACTCCAGTAAAGATGGTTATCCTTAATAAATCAAAAAACAAGCCGGGCTCGGTGGCTCTGCCTATAATCCCATGCTTTGGGAGGCTGAGGTGAGTGGATTGCCCGAGTCCGCGGGTTCGAGACCCACCTGGGCAACTTGGTGAGACCTCATCTCTACAATAAATTAAAAAACCAGCCGGGCATGGCAGCGCGTGCCTGTAATTCCATCTACTTGGAAGGCTGAGGCGGAAGGATCACCGGAGCCCAGCAGGTCGAGGCTGCGGTGACCGGAAGTGTACCACTGCACTCCAGTCTGGGCAACAGATTGAGACTCCAACTCAAAAAAAAAATAAAATAAAATAACAACAGATATTGGCGAGGGTGCAGAGAAAAGGAGATGCTTCTACATTGTTGGTGGGAGTGCAAACTAGTCCCACCTCTATGGAAAATAGTGTGGCAATTTCTAAAGGAGCTAGAAATTGATCTTTCATATAATCCAACAATTCCCCCATCTGGGAATATACCCGTAGAAACACAAATCATTCACAAGAAAGATACCTGCACATGCATGCTTACTGCTGTATTGTCCACAGTAGTAAAAACATGGAATCCTAATGTCCTTCGAAAGTAGACTGGATAAAGAAAATGTGGTACATATACATGATGAACTATTACACAGTCATACAGAAGGACAAAATCCTGGACTTCACAGCAAATTGGATGGAGTTGGAGACAATCATACTTAGTGATCTATCACAGAAGCAAAGAATTGAATACCACATGTTCTCACTCATAAATGGGACCTGAACATTAACCACAATAGCATAAGGGAGGGATTGGCAGTCACGGGACACTGCCAGGGGTGGAGGTTCCATAACATCACAAAGGGTACCTGGTCCTATACCAAGAGAGGTGAAGATCTGTTGGAGGCCCAAACTTCACCTGCACGCAGAATACTTACATACCTAATCCTGACTTGTACCCCAAATCTTTATAATAAAATAAAGTAAAAAAAAAAAAGCATACCAAAGATATCAGAATATTCCACCTTGGGGCCTAAAATAGGGAATTGTGCTGCCATCTCTCATTTTTCATTTTTTTTACATAGAGCCAATGAATAGGAATTTTCTTTGGGATCTGATGTTTAAGAGTGTTTGGCTAGGGTTGGGGGGTGCAGTGTGTGAGAAAAGAAAAAAAAAGAGTGTTTGACTTGGTTGAACCATGAAGGCAGGCTGTAGTTGGCTGGGACAAGTTGTCTATAAGCCAGTGAAATGCTCCCATAGATGCTGTTTCACAACCAGAGTTTGGGTCAGAAACTCAGGCTCCCTGAGCCCCGGAATCCCTGTCACTCCTCCATGACTATCCTGAGGGTATGCAACAGACTCTACAAAGTACTTGGGGGAAAAAACCTGACCGACTCATGCATTGGCAGCAGAAACCCCAAATAAGGGAGACCCAGGAGCAACATCATTCTCTAACATGACGAACCTGGCCTCTGTGCCTTCATTTGGGCCAAAATATAGAATTCAGCTTTGGGGTTGTGCCTTACAAAACACCTTGACATTCATTCTCTCTCGGAGCCTCATGATGACTCTGTGAGAAGTACAGGTTAGGAATCATTATCTGTATCTCACAGATGGGGAAACTGAGGCTCAGAGCTAGCCAGAACTCAACTAGTCTAAGTCAATGATTTATTGAAATTGTCTGTCCTTAGTTCTTAGTGGGGGGAAAGGCAAATTATGAGAAAAAAGAATCTTGGGTTCATATAATGAAGATGTGTATATACACATGTATATATAAAATGCACATACATATATGTATATAAACATGTACACGCACACACACACACACATCTAAGGCATCTGTCAGATCAATCCAGTCAGACCAGTTAGAAACTTGGAAAAACCCCTTCAACTCCTGCCTCATCCCCCTGTATCCTGCCTGTCCCCGGGTTTCATCGTTGCCACCTCCAAAATGCTTCTCCCGCCCACCCACTCCTCTCCACCCCACTGCAAGGTCCAGCTTAGACACTTGGCATCTCTCTCTCACCTGGTCTCATCCCAGTCCTCCCACTGGGCCTCTGCCCAGCCCATTCTCTGTACTGAACTTCACAGTGCTCTTCCTAAAACAAAAGTCTGACTGGGCCAGACTGAGTCCTTCATGGCTCGTTTGTCTATAAGGAGACGTCTAAGAGAGTTAGACTGATACCCGAGCTTCCCTCTTTAAAGCCACACTTGGTTTTGATCCCCAGGCTCCAAGGCAGGTTAGGGAGCTTGACACTTTAGAGAGCTCTTCAGCTGTTCTAGGGCTGACACACAAAGCATCCCAGCAGCCCTGAAGGCCATCTCCAGAGAGGAGATGTGGAGACAGACTTATGGTAGGAAGGAGAGGTATTCAGGTTGCAATGGGAGTTTGTGCAGAGTTGAGACTAGGACCCAGAATCCCTGGCTCCCAGTTGGTCAGCCCCTTGGACTCTGTCCTAGCTTAAGGCAAGCCCAAGCTAACTTGGAAATTCTGCAGATCAGGCACATTCCCACACAGCAGCTCATCCCTATTGAGCATGACTTTTTTTCCCACTGCAGCCTCCCTACTTAATACAGAGTCTGGCACATCCTGAGATCCATTAAGTGTAAAACCGACACACCAGGAGAACTTGGGGAGTCAGAACAAAAGAGAAAAAAAACATTGTTTACATTCTCTTTTTCCCTACATGTTTCTGAGAGGTTAGGAAGTAATTACCTGTGTCTGAAGGTCATGAGCCCCCAGGAGAAACCAGGATATAAGTCAGTTGCTGGAAAGGTTAGGAGAACCAGCACTGAATATTTTGACTCTTTCTACCGTTTCTTGGTTCCAGCTAAGCATAGTAATACTAATAATAGCAGCTGATTGTGCGCCAGGCTGTAATATGTGCTTTACATTCATTATTTTATTTTTGTCCCCATAACTGGGGAGATAGATGAAAGATTTAACAATGAATGTAAGCATTCCAATCAGGACACTGCCACAGGAGATAGGTAAAGTTGCAGCAGCATGCTTGCAAGGCCAGTGGGAGCCTGCGCATAGCCACCCTGTGAGGCGGGCATTATTACTATACCCATTTTACAGATAAAGAAAGAGGTGACATACCTTTCCCAGGGTCACAGCTGTGGCTGACATAGAGCCTATCTGTACTCATAACCACAAGGCAGCACCACCTCCCTGAGCATCTATGGCAAGAATGTGATTGGGTTGACCTGCTTGAACACGGGCCCTCTCTCCCTCACACCATTTACGTGCTCACTTACTTGCTCATTCTCTACCTCCTCAGGTTAGGAGCTGAATGAAAGGGCCAGGAAGAGCAAAACTGTGACCCAAAAAGAGGACGAGTGAAGTTGGAACAGCAGTCAATCAAGTCAAGCAGAGGCAGGGAGGGAACAATACAGGGGACAACATCAGTCTTGTTGCTGAAGCCACCTCTGCATACAGGGGAATAGCCATATGCTGGTGCTTCCTCAAGCCTGTATGTCTACCTCTGTCCCTCCATGCCATGGTTTCCTGCTTTCCAGTGAGTTACATGCAGGGAACAGGCGTGCTGGTGGGAGGCCAGAGACCAGGCAGGTGGTGCTGGAGCTGGCCCTTCCCACATGTCCTCCACTGGCCATGGCCAAGCAGCCTCTGGAATCCTCAGTGCTGTGTGGGAAGAGAGAGGTCTGGCTCAGGGGTATAAGGGTAAGCAGGGAGTATTTTTCTCTGAGAGACTAGGGTCTGCTGTGCCAAGGGATAGGTGGAGTGAGCCAGGGGAGTCTGACGTGATCTTGAGAGTTGGACAGAGCAGCGGGGAGAAGCAGATCTGAAGTGGCAGCTGCCTACCTATGGGCAGAAAAGATTGACCAAGGTACAAGCTAGAGACTAGACTGGGTAGGATAGAAACGTAGAGGCAGAATCAAAAAGAGTCAACATACTCAGATGGATAGACAAGGAGACACAGGACCACAGAGGAAGGAAAGGACCTCTGCAATGGAAAGGAATGGAGATAGAGCGAGGATCCCGGGGAAAAGAGGAACCTGAAGCCTGGCCCAGGGAGCAAGTGTTGGCCCCCAGGGGGCCCTGGTGGCTGGTATGTCCCTTGTGTAGTAATATACCCTGCAAGGCTGCCTGAAACCTGCAGACTCCCTGAGTACCACAGGCAAATGTTTCCTTCAGAGTAAGATGCTGCCCCAGTCCCTGGTTCTTTGTTCCCAGGTAAAGAGGGCCATCCCAGTCCTCCACGGAGTTTCTGTGTCTGGGAGGGGTCTATATCCAGGGTGGCCTGGGCTGGCCAGGAGTCAAGTAGGCTCTGACTCTTGCTCTCATCTGCTCTAGGTTGCAAGTACTTCCCTGAGCCCTCAGTGACACCCACACATCTGCTCTGGACAACTTCAGAGATTTACCAAACCTTGGGACTGGAGGTGATCTTGAAAAATTCAGTCTCTGCTATGGCACTCAGCTTCAACCCCTACTATGGCAACCTGCAGCCTCCCCAACTGCTGTTTACATACCCCCAGGGACAGGAGGATCACTCTCTCAAGGCAACTTAGGTGACTGTGACTTTGTCCTTCACAAAATCTTTTCCTGTACTGAACTAAAAGCTTGTACAGGTCCCTTCTGATATCAGTCTGATCTCCAAAGAACCCCTCTCGCTACACTCTGCTCTACCCTCCTACCTCTAACCATAGTTTTCTCTCTCCTCCAGAATCCCCAGTCTATGCTACAATTCAGTGGCCCTTACCTTTCCTTAGGAGGGATGTGGGGCTGCCTGGGCTGCCTTTTCTCTCCTCTAGTTAAGTCCTTCTTGTCCTGATCCCGCCCATAATTCCCAAACTGGCTCCTTGTCTCCACCCAACATCTCTAATACCAGACAGCAGCCCCCGCTGACACTTCCCACTGACAACCACAGGGATCACTCCACCCTCTGCTCAGCAGCTAAGGACTCCAAAGAACAACCACTGGGGAAGTGGCTGGTGCAGATCAAGGGATTTGACAGACTTGGTCACCATGACCAAGGTTCCCAGAACCTCCATTTCCTCTGTAAAAAGGAGCTGTGTTCCCTATATCATAATCAATACTTGAAATTAATTTAGTTGTTTTTTTTTTTTGAGTAGTCATTATGGGCCAGACATTTGCTATGTACTAAATCCTTGCAGTATTATCCCCAGTTTACAGATGCAGAAATGGAAACTTGAAGCATCAAGGAACCTGGGTAGAGCTGGGATTATTCTGACCACACAGGCTATACTCCTAATCAATAACTAACCCAACATCACGATCCAAGACAAGCCAGCCTAGAGACGAGGAGTCACGAGGATTTTCGGGTGGGAAGGACAGAGTCACATGTGGAAGTGTCTAGGAGCAGGAGGAAGTTGACTAATGGATTCCAGGCCCAAGAGTAGCAATTTCTGAGGGGTATAGGCTCTTCTGGGGCTTTTGCTAAATACATTCTCTCTTGGGAAGCTGGAGGGAAAAGAGAAATGGGACCAATATTTATTGACCACTTGATACGTACCAGACACTTTACATGCATTTCATCTAATTCTGCAACAATTCTGTGCTCTGAGAGAAGCACATTTCCACTCTACAGGTGAAGATACCAAAGATCAGTTTCAATGACTTACCCAAAGTCAAACAGCTGTTCAAGGTAGCTAGAATCTTATTGAAGTATGGTTGTAAAAGGCTTCCACTGTACTCTGCTTGTGAGGAAGGGAGGATGACAAGCTGGGACCACCCAAATTTCTAGCGTGGATGGAGGACATGCTCTCAGCTTTTCTGATGCCTGAGTCACCTGCACAATGACACTTCCAAGTTAGACCCCAACCTTGCCAGGAATCCTGAGTCTTGCCAGAATCCTGAGTTATTCCTGAAGTCTCTACCTGAGATGCAAGTTGATAGAGACTGAGAAGAAAATAGAGAATCCTGATTCTAACTACAGAGGTTGCTCCACTGTGGATTTCTTTATACCCAGGATAATCCCTGCTAGATTCTTTCCTGCTTCTGAGTTATGGAAGTAATACGTGTTTAGCAAGAAAGTTAAACACTGGAAGGCAGAAAGAAGAAATTATCCTTTAGTACCATACAGCAATCCTTTATGACTAGTACCATTATGACTTCCTGAAGTTTCTCTCTAATTTTTGTCTATGCTGAAATGAGAGGTTTTTTTTTCTCTTGCCTGGTAGATATCACACTTTAGATTCAGTTTTATTATGACAGATACTAGTTGGTTGACTAGTTTCCCTTCTTTGCCAATAGAATCGTGTTCTTGCTGATGTTTGTTTGGGGCAGACAATAATCATGAACAATCCAAGCCCCAAAACAACCCTGTTTCTCTCTCTCCCAGAATTCTTTTCAGCAACGGCAGACATTGAACCTAAACAAAATATGTGAAATATTGTTCTCTAAGACATTGGGCTTCAACAACAAAATACAGTGATCTATGAGATATGGGAAACCAATGAGTTGAGTCCTGAAATTCTCCCAAGCTACTGCTTAGAAAGAGTGACCAAGTTGTGTCATGGGTATTGAGGATACAGAGGAGACTAGTGGTCTCGCTGTGTGGAGGATAGAGTTGGGAGTTTAGGGAGGCCAGTGTGACTAGAGTTCACAGAGGCAGGTGAAAATGAGAACTTGAGAGAGAAAGAGCTCCAGAGATCCGCAGAGGATCCTGCTCAAGTCGTCAGCTGAGACATGTGAGAAAACTACTGAAAAAGGGGGAAGGGAGGAAACAAGTGAGTACGGGGTTGGGGGGAACTACGGAAAGGACTCGAGGGAACAATTCTCAGAGCTCATATGGGACGACAGGTATTTCCTGTTCCCACTAGCCAGATTAAACGTTGCTCTGTTCTCACTTAACAAAACTTAAAAGCAACACTCAAAAGGATCGAAATGTTTACAAGTAACTAAACTGCATTTCTCGACTCCCCACAGCATTGTTTTTGGTTCCAAATATGAAGAACATGAGACACAGGAAAGGAAAATCATTTGCCCAAGTTCATATGGCTAGGAAGTGGTGGAGTCAGCATTCAATCTCCAATCTGTCTGGCTTAATTTCCCCTTGACACATGATAAAGAATGGCTCTGTGTCTTCTAGGGCTTAAGAACCTAAATCTAGGGAAGGGAATGATGTATGGAGCAAATAGTTGAGAGAGAAAACATATTAAAGTATATGACTATATTGTGCAATATCTACCACATGAGCCCCGAATAGGTCTGCCCCCATGTCAAGTAGCTACCAGGCTCATGGCCCCCTAACCTAGGAGATCATTCAGACAATGCCCAAACTCAGACACATTTCAAGAGTTAAGGGGAAAATGTTTAAAATAGTCACAGGAGTTAATTAACCTACAGTGGGAATAAACCAGGGGTCCATGAAAACTGAAATGTGCAATCACCCTACCCAAATCCCATTCTTGGCTTCACAGTCTAGAGGCACAGGCCC
This sequence comes from Carlito syrichta, assembly GCF_000164805.1. Classification (NCBI taxonomy): domain Eukaryota; kingdom Metazoa; phylum Chordata; class Mammalia; order Primates; family Tarsiidae; genus Carlito; species Carlito syrichta. The sequence continues at coordinate 345,987 of NW_007247306.1, read as the reverse complement.
TGTCCTTCTGTCTCCCCAATGCCAGGGTCAAGCACTGTGGCAGACACTAGTTAGCCTTAAAATTCCATGTGGCCTCAATGAATGTGCTACATCTCTAGGGACCTAACCACTAAGCAGGCCAGTCCCATACTCTGAGATAACATCCAGTTCTGCTGGGTTGCTGGCCTGTCCAACTTCGTGCTACAACTATGCTAACAGTACTTCTTTGGTCTTTGTCTTGGGGACCTGTTCTTTGAGTTGACTTGCTCTTGCCAGGACCCCTCCCAGTTAACAGGATTCATCCAATTCTGCCCCTCAGTTTCCATCCCTGGCTCAGTTCCTACTCCTGCAGACAGAAATCCTTTGATGGCTAAGTATCATTGGACCTGGATTCATCATCGTTGAACCCTCCCATGGCAAAAGTGTTTTTCATTGACCTTAAATCTCCCAGTACCCACATTGGACTTCACATTGCCTTGAACTTCACTATCATCACCACACCCTTCAGAATTTGAATTCTATGGCTATGATTAAAAAGAAGACAGATAAGTAAGTATTATCTAGGATGTGGAGAAAAGGGAAACCTTGGTGAAAATGTAAATTAGTACAGTCATCATGGAGAACGGTATGAAGGTTCCTCAAAAAATGAAAAATGGAACTAGCATATGATTTAGCAATCCTACTACTGGGTACATATCTAAAGATAATAAAATCAGTCTGGGTCTGGTGGCTTATGCCTGTAATCCTAGTAGTTTGGGAGGTCAAGTCAGGAGGATCGATCGTTTGAGCCTAGGAGTTTCAAGACCAGCCTGGGCAACATAACAAGACCTCATTTCTACAAAAACATTTAAAAATTAGCTGGGCATGATGGTGTGCACCTGTAGTTCCAGCTACTCAGAAGGCTGAGATGGGGTGACTTCTTGAGCCCAGGAGTTTGAGGCTTCGGTAAGCCATGATCGGACACTGCACTCCAACCTGGGCAACAGAGCAAGACCATGTCTCACTGCTCTTTTGCGCAGCATTTTTCATTATAGACAAGACATGGAATCAACCTTAGTGTCCATCAATGGATGAATGGATAAAGAAAATGTGGTATATACAATAGCATACTATTCATCCTTAGAAAGGAAGAAAACCCCATCATTTGCAGCAATATGGATGAACCCAGAGGATACTGTTAGTGAAGTAAGCCAGGCACAGAAAATGCCACATGATCTCACTTATATGTGAAATCTAAAAAAGTTAAACTCATATAAGTAGAGAGTAGATGGGCAGGGGAGAAGTTGGGGAGATGTTGGTCAAAGGATATAAAGTTTTAGTTAAACAGGAGGAATAAGATCAAGAGATCAATTATACAGCATGGAGACCATAGTTGATAACCATATATTGTATACTTGAAAATCACTAAGAAAGTAACTTTAAGTATTCTTACCACAAAAGAATGTTAGTATGTGAGGTAATGCAAATGTTAATTAACAAAATTTAGTCATTCAACGATGTATACATATATCAAAACATCATGTTGTACACCAAAAAAATACAATTTGTATTTGTCAATTTACAAATTCATTAGTTGCTGGGGGTGGTGGCTCGCACATGTAATCCCTGCACTTTGGGAGGCAGAGGCAAGAGGATTGTGTGAGTCCAGGAGTTTGAGACCAGCCTGGGAAACTTGGCAAGACCTCGTCTCTACAAGAAATCAAAAAATTAGCCAGGTGTGGTGGTGCATGCCTGTGGTTTCAGCTACTTGGAAGTCTGAGGTGGAAGTATCACCTGAGCACTGCAAGCAAGGGCTGTCTATGAGCATGCCACTGCATTCCAACCTGGGTGACAGTGAGACTCTGACTAAAAAAATTTTTTATTAGTTAATTTAAAAAAATACAAAAAAATAATTTGAATTCTACCTCACTGGACTGGATCATCTCTCATAGCTGGCCAGTGTCTCCCATCCATGAGACAGGTTCCTTTCCAGTAAACCCTATCCTGCCACAGTTAATGAGGCCAAGCCCGTTTTCTGCCTTTCTCTCTAGGAATTCTAGGACTCAATAGAGCAGTTAGGGAGAATGTCTTCAAAGTGTGTCAAAGGAAAGCTGCATATCTGCTCTGGCCCTTTGACCATCTGGCTCCTACTTCCAGACTTAAAACCGTCTATAGCTGGACCATGCACACCCTGTAAACCAGTGTTGCACCTCAGCCATAGAAATGCTGCAGTAGAATAATATGGAATCTGAAAGACTTAGATTCAAATCTGGGCTCTACAGTTTATCTGCTGTGTGATACAAACAAGTCACTTGATTCCCTTAAGCTCTCTGAACCTCCTAGTCTATCAAATGGCATATCTACCTTTTTGTGAGTATCCAGGATAGCATCTGATAAGAGGTGTTCAATAGTTGGTAGTTATTTTATTTTATTTTATTTTGATTTGGAGTCTCACTCTGTTATCCAGACTGGAGTGCAGTGGCCGCTCTCGGCCACTGCAGCCTCGACCTGCTGGGCTCCAGCGATCCTTCCGCCTCAGCCTTCCAAGTAGAACTACAGGCGCGCGCTACCACACCTGGCTAATTTTTTGATTTACTGTAGAGATGAGGTCTCGCCAAGTTGCCCAGGCAGGTCTCGAACCCGCGGGCTCAGGCAATTCACTCACCTCAGCCTCCCAAAGCGCAGGATTACAGGCTGAGCCACCAAGCCCGGCTGGTAGTTATTGTTACAGTAATAGGTTTGGTAGCATTTATACCACAAAGAGGTGCATGATCTGAGGAAAGCAGTAGGTCTTCAATAAATGGTTGTTACAAGGACACTAATAAGTATAGGTAGCATTTAAACTACAGTAGTTCCCCTATCCACAGCTTCAGTTATCCATAGTCAACCACAGCCTGAAAATATTAAATGAAAAATTCCAGAAATAAACAATTCATAAGTTTTAAATTGCATGCTGTTCTGAGAAGCACAATGAAATCTTATACCATTCTGCTCTATCCTGCCTGGGACATGAGTCATCCCTTTGTCCAGCATATCCACACTGTTTATACTACCTGACTGTTCATCACCTAGTAGCTGTCTTGGTTATCAGATTGACTGTGGCAATATGGCCATGCTTGTATTCAAGGTCAATAGAAGCCTCACACTATGTTATAATGCTCACATCATTCACCTCTCATTACATAGGCATTTTACCATCTCATATCATCACAACAAGGGTAAGTGGGGTACAATAAGATATTTTGAGAGAGACCGCATTCATATAAATTTTATTATAGTGCATTGTTATAATTGTTCTATTTTATTATTAGTTATTGCTGTTAATCTCTTATTGCACCTAATTTATAAATTAAACTTTATCATAGTTATGTGTGTATAGGAAAAAACACAGTGCATGTGAAGTTTGGAACTCTCTGCAGTTTCAGGCATCTACCGGAGATCTCGGAACGTATCCTCCATGGATAAGAGGAGATTATTGTATCTATATCCAAACCTTAGTTTTACCTCTATTAGGTGTGTGGCCTTGGATAAGATGCCTGGCGGTGTAAAAGACACACAAAAGTGTTTGGGAAGGAAGAAAAGCACATCTTATTAGTATTATCACTGTGTCAAGCAGGGATGTGGCCACTCAGTCATAGAACCCCTCCCTCCTCTAAGTCTCAGTGGGAAGAAATTTCAGTCCTCAGTGGAAACTTCAGAAAGATACCCAGTCTACCAGCACCAAGCCCGAAATCTCCTGAGGGCATTAAACTTTCTGGCTGTGTCTTTCATTCTGCTCAAGGGTTCTGTGCTGCATTTATCAGCAAGGACAGGGAATCCCCAGGGCTTTTCAGGGACTGGAAATCCATTCTCCAACCCTGTTCTGATATAAAGAAGAATCTGAAAGCACCTCTCTTCAGGGATGCTTTGGGTTCCTTACACTTGAGAGAGGCACAGATGTCTCCTGTAGAGCCACAGTGCTGGGAAGAGAAGGATGATCTGCTTTCTACTGCACCATGTGTAACCAAGAAGAAAACAGGCTGATGCTGCCACAGGCATGACGTCTACTCAAGTGGAAGAACAACCTGGTCATCTGTAGGTGACTGATGGGGAGCTGGGGAATTTGCTTTTCTGGGCATCCCCAAGAATGGACAAAGGAGCATCACCCGAGTCTTTACTGCCCCACTCACTGGGGAGGAGAGGAGGGAGAACCTGCCCTTACTAAGCAGGAGTCAGTCTCCAGCTCACTTTCATAGCCATTTCCAGACTTTCACACATGCCTCTCAAGAGCCACCTCTCATCCCTGCAGCTAGAATGTGTCCTGGGGCTTCCTAGTGGGAGTCCTAACAAGGTGACCTCTTCCTTATTCTCTACCAGAAGTTTGGAGGCTGGGAAGGAGCCAGGAAACATTGGCAGGTGGAGAAAGAAGCAGGATATGAATATGGAGTTTTCCGGATGGTAGTAGAGTACAGTGGTTAAGAGCTTGGTAGGCTATGCCGCCAGAGACCCAGGTTTTAGTCCTTGTCGAGTCACTTATTACCTTGGCAGAAGGTAGAACAAATTCTGGTCTAAAGCAAAGAAAGCGAGTGCTGGAACAGGGCTCAAAAGCAGCCTGCTGGTCCCTACTATAGCTTGGCTGGGTGGATGCTTATGTAACTTGTTCTAAGCACCATAGCCCAAGGTTGTGTGAAGCCTTCGACATGTGTCATCCTTATGCTAGGTACTATGAAGAGATCTAAGAGAGACACAGCCTCTGCCTCCAGCCTGGTGGGAAACACAATATACACATAACATACACAAAGCTGGACCAGCCAGATAAGGAGGAAGAAACCCTGAGCTGGGCCTTGAAGGCTGGGAGCTGAGGAAGCAGAAGGGATTAGGAAAGGCATTCCTGGCAGAGAACTAGCTAGAGCAAAGGCTGGTGGCATACACGGCAGGCACTGAAAAGCCACCTAGCTTAGAAGATCTGGGGCTCTGAGATGGGGGACCCCAGCTGCCCAAACTAGGATCCCTTTGGTGGTCATGTGTTAGCATCATGGCTCAGAAAGTCTCAGTGACACAACTGGAAATCACACAGACTTGAAAATTGGTTAGAGCCAGATCGGGAAAGGCCTTGAATTCCAGTCTAAGGAGATGTTAGAAGAGGCATGGTAGCTGAAACAGTATCTGCTGGTGGGTGGTAAGGGCGGCCAGTTGGAGGCTAGGCAAGAGTCCTGGCCTGTGGTGGAGATTGGAGGAAAGGAGGATGTGGGCAGCTTCTCATTCTCAACCCATGTCATCCTGGCACTAAGGTTTGCCATCTTCACTGCTGGCCACTCCTTATCCCTTGAAAGTTTCCCCTCCCAATGCCTAAGACTCTGAGCTGTCCAAGGTCTCCACTCACTTTCATCAATATTTATCATCTTGGATATTTTCCTCCTTCATCCAATTATTGGTGTTCCTTAAAGTATAGAACCCATATCTAACACCATCTACCTTTGCCTATTGAGCTTCACACAGCTTTTCCATCCCCCACCCCCACCCCACCTCTACCATCACTTATGACCATCAGTTCACACAATCATGTTTCAGCCCTGTCCTCTGGAAGCTCAGACACTCGAGAATGCACTGCACCTGCTCTCCCCTCTCTCCACTACTTCTGCTCAACTTCCCATGATCTAAATTGCTTCCATTTGTTGAGCATTCTCTGCAAGCCAGGTATGTTTCATGCAGTCTCTATTATGAAGGAGATATTCCCCTTATTTTGCACACGAAGAACCTGAGACTCTGAGAGGCTAAGAGACTTGAGAGTAGGTGAAGAGACTACCAGACTCAGGGGTGTTGATGCCTACATCTATGCTCTATGTATTCTCCTATGCTCTGAACAAGTCTGTAGCTCCCAGATCTCCTGCCAGCACAATCACACTCAGCTGACTGCTCAGCTCAGTCCTCTCCATAGTGCTCGGGCACGGATACAATCACAGGTCTCCACCTGGTATTCCTAGTACCAAAAGACATCAGAGCTGGGAGGACCCTCTAGGATCATGGCATCCATCAGCCTCATTTTCTTTTCTTATTTTTAAAGTATATATGAATTATTTCATTTTATATAATTCTTATATATATATATATATATAAGAATTATTTTATTTTAGATTCAAGGGAGTATGTGTGCAAGTTTGTTACATAGGTATATTGTGTGACACTGAGATTTGTGCTTCTATTGAGCCTGTCATGCAGGTGGTGAGCATGGGACACAGTGGGTGGTTTTTCAACTTACCCCCTTCCTCCCCACTTTAGGAGTCTTTGACGTCTGTTGTTTCCTTCCTTATACCTGTGTATGCCCAGTGTTTATCTTCCACTTATAAATGAGAACATGCAATACTCAGTTTTTTGTTTCTGTGATGATTCGCTTAGAATGAAGGATTCCAGCTGCATCCATGTTGCTGCAAAGGACATTATTTTGTTCTTTTTAATGCCAACAGCCTCATTTTAAAAATGGGACTGTGAAGCTCAGAGGGATATGGAGTTACCCAAGATCACAGAGAAAATCAGAAGCAGAGCCAGGACTAGACCCCAGCTGTTCTGATTTTCCAGGCTTGCTCCACTTATACTAACCATTTTTGTTTGCCTAGTATTTTATATTTTGCAAAATGATGGACAGACTGCAGTCAATGGAGATAAAGGGACTTGCCAAAGGTCACACAGCTAGGTAAGTGACAACCATGAGACACTCAAAGAGCAGAGTTTAAAATGTGGTCATGGGATGGTCATTGTAAGGGGTTAACAGAAAATCCCACTTAAATCCAAGTACAGAAAACAAAGCCCAGATAGGTCTCAGGGGAACTGGGAGTAGCAAGCCAGGATCCAGGGTCCCTTTCTCGGGCGCTCAGGCCTATGAAGTCTCTCCCCTCTGCTTCTCAGCACATCTTTTATTATCAATTAAGACCTCCACTTTTCTTTTTCCCTACAGCTTCGGCTCCCATGTGACTTTGGGTTGCCACCATACCAGCTCTGGATTGATGGTTCGATGAGCACCCACAGCCCACTGACAAAGATTTTCAATGGTGAAACTTTAAACTCTCAGCAGAGGCATCTAATCACTCCGGATTGGGACAAGTGTACACCCCTGGTAGAATTTGGCAGTGGCTGAAGCTTGGCCAGGTTCCCTGCTACACACACAGCTATCTAATGCCTTGTCTTCTATCAGTAATGGTAGTTTCCAGAAAAGTCCTTTTGGGCTGTCAGGCATTCTATGCTGCATGATAGGCATGTATCCATATCTTCTGACCTGTTACCTGGCACTATAGCTGCCCTAGTTTCCTTGCCCTTTTCATCTAATTCAACAAACGTTTGACCTAATCTATGAAAGTTACTGTGCATGGTGCTGTGTGTGTGTGTCTCAGCTTCTGTCAGTCCTATCCTCTTTTCCCTGAGGCCAAGAACAGAACAGAGAAATCACTGTCTCTCCTTCTAGGCAGATCACCATGCAGAGCCTTGGCAAGGAAAACCACAGCTCTGTGTCCGAGTTCATTCTCCTTGGCTTCTCCAGTGAGCCACAGGTCAGAATGGCCCTGTTCACCTTCTTCCTCCTTCTCTACCTCATCACTCTTCTGGGCAATGGACTCATCATCATCTTGATCTACCTGAACTCACACCTCCACACACCCATGTACTTCTTTCTTAGTATCCTCTCCTTGGTGGACATGAGCTATGTCACCACCACTGTGCCCCAGATGTTGATTAATATGGTGTGCCCGAGAAGGACCATCTCCTGGGGAGCTTGTGTAGCCCAGATGTTCATCTTCTTGTTCCTGGGCATTGCTGAGTGTGTCCTCTATGCCATCATGGCCTATGACAGGTACGTTGCCATTTGCTTTCCCCTTCACTATACCCTACTCATGAGTCGTCCCATTTGTATCAAGATGGTCTCAGCCTGTTGGTCCATTAGTGTAGCTGGGGCCCTGATCTACACCATCTTTACCATGCGTCTGCCTTATTGTGGCCCCCACAAGATAAACCACTTCTTCTGTGAAGTCCCTGCCGTCCTGAGGTTGGCCTGTGCAGACACATCCCTCAAGGATCAGTTGGACTTCATCTTGGGTTTCATCCTGCTTTTGGTCCCACTCTCCCTCATCCTGGCCTCTTATGTTCGCATCTTTGCCTCATCTTCAGAATCCACACATCCCAGGGGAGACTCAAGTCCTTCTCCACATGTGCGTCCCATGTCACTGTGGTCACCATGTTCTATGGGCCAGCCATGATCATGTACATGAGGCCTGGCTCCTGGTATGACCCAGAGAGGGACAAGAAGCTGGCATTGTTCTACAATGTTGTCTCTGCCTTTCTCAATCCCATTATCTATAGCCTCAGGAACAAGGATGTAAAGGAGGCCTTTCTGAAAGTGCTTAGAGACAGAGGGATAGCTCAATTACCCAGAATGTTTCAGAGTTGTCCATAGTCATGGGGAGACTGGATGGGTCTCATTTGGTATCATAATTGTATTTCAGCTGTCATCACCCAAAGAGTCAGTTGAGTATTGAAGGCAAGGATTTTTTTTTCAAAGACTATGTCCTTGTGGTTTATGACCATTGCTTTTCCTGGGTTCCCTCCTTATCCCTGAAAGTTTATGTCAGTTCAACATGATCACAGCCAAATGTGTAACATGCATACATGCTCTTCTGCAGTGTAAAGGAATTTGGGGCGAAAACGATGTAGAGAGTAGGCAGATTATGCAGGGACACAGTCTTGCATTACTGTCTGACAAGCACTTACAAGTAATATTTTATATTGCATTTTGCACTAGGTCTGGTGAAACTGACTCTTACCTGGTCAGCTTAAAATTTACAGTTTAAATCTCACTTTTATTCTTAGAAAACAAATATAGGTTAAGGATTCCTTATCCAAATATGCTTGGGCCCAGAAGTATTTCAGATTTTAATGTTTTTTGGATTTGGGAATATTTACATTATATTTACTGGTTCACACCCCTAATCTGAAAACTCAAAATCCAAAATGCTCCAATAATCATCTACTTTGAGCTTCATGTCAGTGCTCAAAAAGTTTCAGATTTTGGAACATTTCAGATTTTGGATTTTTAGATTAGGGATGCTCAACCTGTGTGTATATTTCATTTAAAAATATGTGTGTCAGCCAGGCTCAGTGGCTCAGCCTGTAATCCCGTGCCTCTGGGAGGCTGAGGTGAGTGGATTGCCTGAGCCTGCGGGTTCGAAACCCGCCTGGGCAGGCGAGACCTAATCTCTACAATAAATAAATTAAAAAATTAGCTGGGCATGGTAGCGTGTCATGCACATCTATATCTGCATATCTATATATCTATATGTATATATCTATAAACAGATGAATAGATAAATAGATAGGCAGAGGTAAAAAGTTAGACATACAAAGACAGAAATTATAGTAAATAATGTAACAGGACTTTACTTTCCACCACTTAGAAGAAAAACTTGTTAATATCTTGCCATATTTAGTATGGCCTTTTTCTTTTTTAAAAAAAAGGACTGAATAATAACTGATAAAGTTGAGGTGCCCTTTAAATATTTCCAACTACCTTGAATCAATCACTACTGTATCTATGAGCAATACATAGAATTGTTCTTTTATGTGTTTAAATTTTTTTTTTCTTTGAGTTGGAGTCTCACTCTGTCACCCAGACTGGAGTGCAGTGGCTGCTCCTGGCCACCGCAGCCTCGACCTGCTGGGCTCCGGCGATCCTTCCGCCTCAGGCTTCCAAGTAGCCAGAATTACAGGCATGCGCTACCATGCCCTGCTGATTTTTTGACTTATTGTAGAGATGAGGTCTCGCTGCCCAGGCGGGTCTTGAACCCGCGGGCTCAGGCAATCCACTCACCTCAGCCTCCCAAAGGCGCGGGATTACAGGCTGAGCCACCGAGCCCAGCTTAAATTTTTTGAAACGGTAGCATGATATCAGTATACCTCCGAAGAATTTTAAAATCAATATTATGTTTCTGACATCATCCATTTGATAATTATATATAGGCTTCGTTCATTCTTTTTAACAAACATCTGAGTATACCACATTTCATTTATCTAATCCCCTATTGTTGAATATTTGCTTATTTCCAATTTTTCACTATTTAAACAATTCTACAACAAATGTCTTTCAACATTTTTCCATATACAAGTATTTTTTCTAGAATTTATGTGGAGGTAGACTTTATAGATTGTAGAATCAAAGAAATTTCAAATTTACTAGATAATCCCAACTTATTTTTCCAAATAGGTATACCAGTCTTCACCTCTCATTCTCACCAACACTTGACATTGTTTGTCTATCTCAAATGTTCTAATGTTTCCATTTATCTCATAGGTGAAAAGTGGTAACATTTTTTGTTTCATTTACAATTCCTTGCTTACTGGTGAGTTTAACACTTTTTCATGAGAGTGTTGGTAGTATTGTGTAGTGTAGTAGGCTCTAGAGTCACAATGTAGGGTTTCAATTTCAGCTCTACCCGTTTGTTATTAACTCAGTGTAGATGAGCAAGTTAATGTTTCTGAGCTAAGGGGCTCACCTCCTAATGTACACAGAAGTCAGTACAATAGCACTGGCTTTTAAGAAAAGAAAAGCTTTATTGCAAATTGACAGGCAATGAGACAAGAGGAAACACGGCATAGGATAATGAGATGTGATCTGATTGGCTCTTGCAGTGAGGCCAGGAGACATGATCTGATGGGATCCTGTCATGGTGTAATGCCAGGGCTCTATCTGATTGGATCCTGACTCCTGCCACGTCACATCCACTTTTTTTTTTTTTTTTTAGATTCAGGGAGTACAAATGCATGTTTGTTACATGAGCCTATTGCATGCCATGTCTACTTCTTAATTAAGGCCCTGCTCCTCAGTCTAAGTATTTAAGTTCTATCCGTGGTTGCACACTTTGTTCATCTGGGCATGCTAGATTATGTGGGGATCCATCCATGGCAACTGAAAAACAACTCACCATTTTATTACACAAAGTTGATCCAGATCAAGCTAGTTTTGCAGTTACATTACCTAAGCTCACCAAGTCTCAGTTTCCTCATCTGTAAATGAAAAGAAAAGAATATATACCTTAGAAGGATGTCAAAAGGATTAAATGAGATGATACATGTAAAGCACTTATTATAGTGAGTGACAAATAGCAAGTGTTCAATGAATATGAAATATTTGCCTTTTCTTGATTTGTAGTTTGTGATATATTTCCGGCATTAACTTTTTTGTCTATGACATGCATTGAAAATCTCTTCTATGAGTTATTTTATTTATGCAAAAGTAGTACATGTTTATTTTTAAAATTTTATAAAACAGAGATAAGCAAAAAGAATAAAATGAAAATCGACCATTATCTTAGACCTAGAGATAACTACTGCTAACATTCCAGGGTTTATTTTCAGAATTTAAGTTTTTAAATTGCTTTTATTAATATTTTTGAAAAAAATACATAAGGTTCTTAAACAATATATTTATTTTAATAAATTTTGAATTGAATTATATAATACATATTCTTCTGTAACTTGCCATAATTGCCCAACAATTGACATTTATCTATGTTAATTATTTTCACTGCGGAAGAATATTCTTTTCATTCTCTTTTGATGAATAAAACAGAACAATAGAATAGATTGATGACTTTTGATGAACAGAAGTTCTAATTTAATGCAGATGAACTTATGAATCTGTCCCATTATGGTTATGAGATGAACACACATCAAAGATTTCACTGAGCTCATCAATTAATTAAGGAACCAGTAATTTGTTAGGACTGATTCAAACAAGAACTTGACTTTTAAAAATTTACATTCTCTACTGAACAAATTTTATTTGCATAATGATAACTAGGAATCATTTGCATTACTATGGATAAGATTCATTTGCATTGCTATCTGTGTTTTATAACTTAACAGCTACACCTGCAGAGTTGTAAAATGCCTTAGTTCATAGACAATCAAAGACGTACACTACTATAAAATCAGAAAATCCTCAGAGGATCTGTCAGACAACATCCAGCACAGCACAGAGAGGGCATGAAGTAATCCCTTTTGCAAATCTTAGATGTCTTTTTTCTGACAATATCCCCTTTTGTGACCTTAAATAATCTTCAGAGATTATTCTTGATCACAAAAAAGACTTTTTGTTTACATAAGTATAACAAGAATATTAACCATTATAGACTTCCTTGAGTTTGTATTGAACAATTTCTAAGGTCAAAGAATTAACTTTTGTCTGGAAGTTTTTAGGAATCTCAAATTAGACTTTTAAAATCCACTGTTATTTACTTTACTGAGACTGGAAAAGCAAGCCCAAGCAATTTTCTCTTTCCTATTTTACCTGCAGTACCTGTAAATTTGGCCGAACCCTTTTATCAAGGCCCCCAAATTCACTAAGGTTCCCACTGACTAGGGAGTGATTTTCTTTACCATCTGTAAGGTCAGAATCTTGCAAGTCAAATACCAGGTCAGTTTTCCTGGAAAGGCTTTGTAGAGACTGGCTTTTAAGCACAGTCAACCCTTAGTTGATCATGCCTAATTAAAATATATTAATTCTCAAATATGATATTAGCTATATAATCAGTTTGACCAAATATATCTTGGTTAAAAAGAAAACAGATTCTATTGAATATATGCTAATAACTATGTTGCTGTGAAAAGTATGGAGACTAATTTGAGTTTCTGAAGGCTGGTGAATTCATAAGAATCAGATACAAGTCTAAAATATTTCATTTTAATTTACAAAAACAGAATCTTCTTAATTGATGTTAGAGATAACTTGAAAAGAGAAAGGATTTTTTTATATATCCATAAGAAATAGAACATTAAAAATAATAGCAACGAATCAGACAAATAACCTTATCAATTCATTCAACTCTACATAATTAACTCTTGCTCTACTGAGTCTAGGTCAGCAGTCAGTAGCATGGAATCCACCTGATTCTAGACTGAAAATGTTCCTGGGAATCTTGATTCAGTTTACTCAGCACATTTAGAAATTTGCCTAATATCAGTTTGGAAACCTGTACCCAAACATCTATTCTTTGAAAAAGCATATATTCATTGTATCTTGTAAACCCTTTTTGTGAGACTCTGAGGCTATCATTCTTTATTAATAACACAAATTCTGGCTTGTAGCTTATAGTTGAGCCTCTAGGCGAGCATCAGAGAACAGACCCTACCTGTAGATGACAAAACCTGAATGGAAGTTGTTAATTTATTACAGAAGTCAGTTATATCAGAATGGAAGGGAGTAAAGTTATTTTTTTCAGCTACGGTGCATAACTATTTTGTAAGGATTTGATCAATGTTTCCTCTGAGGGTAAAAAATATAATAAGCAGTGAGGGCACTAGTGGCCTTCCCACAAAGTATACCATTTCTGAAATATTTATATTAATAACGCTTTATGTATACAAGCTTAATACAGGAAAAGCTGGAAGTTTCTTCTGATTTGTAGTTCTCACAATAGTGATGAACAAATTAAGAAATGTGGAACACACCAATCAGATCTAATTCTTTCTACCAGCTCTATTTTTATAATGTGAAAATATAAATCTTTATGATTTTTCAGGGACACTTGAGGAAGTCCCAGATAATTCTAGGTAAAAAGATACCCTGAAACTATTTCATTTTTCTAAGTTTAGGATCTGATCTTGGGAAGGTAAAAATGAATATTTATCACTTGAGTAAGATAGGCCCAAGGGAACCTGAGAAGCAATACTTGGTTATCTATTCTAATCAAAGTGTCAATAAAATATTTCTAAACAGATTTTTCTAAATAGAAATTTCTAAATAAATTTCTAATTATAAGTTATCTTAGCTTTTTGACAAGTGAGAAATCTTTGTTCCATGTTTGTTTTAAATGTTCAAAGATATGATAATAGTCAATATAAAACATAGAAAGTTATTCTGATAAAACACGGAATCACTTCTCTCTAGACAGATTAGACAGAAATTAAAGTCTAACCTTTACTACCCCTTATTAAGAACCCTAAGACCAACATATTGCTTTAGCAGGTATAAAGCCAATGGGTTTTTTTTATTAATACTGTACTTACAGTAAAGAGGTCACAATTTCTATTTTTAAAAACAAAATAGATCAGTTGAGTACAAGTACATTCAAACGAAGCAAAAACCTTGCCAATATTTTAACACATTTCAGAGTTTCTTTTATTTGCTAATTCTTTGCTACAGAAGACCAAAAGTTTATAAGACTAAGGAAGATTTTAATAGCATGCTTATAAGATTTTTATGTATGCATGTATTCTTGTGCCAAACAAACAGAGAATGCATGTTTTTTTCCCATGTAAACAAGGACAATTTACCAAAAAATGGTCACTTGCTACAAAATCTGAACAAATTCTAAAATCAATATTATCAAATCATATCCCTGAAATAAAATTAGAAATCAGCAACTTGAAAGACAGCAAAACAAAACAGAAAATAACAACAAAGAAAAATGTATGTTTAAAAACTAAACAGCTCACTTACAAGCAATTCATATTGAAGAAGAAATCACAAAGAAAATCATAAAATATTTTGAACTGATCAAAAGCGAAAGCATTACACATAAACATTTTTGGTATTATGTCAAAAGCAGGATTTAGAGGTAAATTTATATCTTAAAATACCTTTGTATATGAATAAGAAAGAGACTTCCATTTCTAAAATAATTGTAAGTTAGGTTATTTGGACCAATGTTCCCACATGAGAGAAACCAGAGAGACCAGCTAAGCAAAGGAGCCATTTTGCCCTGAGAACATTTTCTGATCCTAACAAACTTGAGTTTTGTTTTCATAGCTTCATGGGATATGGGGGACAAAATATAAAATACAGTCTACCCACCAGTGGTATGGAATGCCCTCTCCACACTAAGTTGAACTCCAAAGTACTATAAATGCAGTGAATGGAGGACCCTGAAGTAAACCCACACCATCTCCCAACTTCACTTTCCAGACCAAGGAAAGGAATTTTTGCTGCTGATCAGAGTGGCTGGCAAGGAATCCTGAGAATGTGTAACCACTAGAGGGCCCTTGTGCCTATTTATTGCTCAATTTCTATCATTTGAATGGTCCAACAAACCTCGAGCTGAAAACTATTTGTGGTGGCCCAGGCTGGTAGAACCCACATGTGCCTGGGGGAAATAAATAGAGATCCTCTTTGGAGGAGTGTTTCTCCATCTTAGGCCACATAGAATCCTCATAACTGATCAACCCAAGAAAATGAGCATATCTTTGTAATACAAAAACAAAAAACAAAAAAGAGACCACTAAGAGTAAGAGACACCAGAAAGAAGACAGCAAAAACACACCCATAAGCACTTCAAATATAGTAATGATGAGGCACAATTTATGAAACAATTATGTTGTATATTTAAAGAAATTAAACAGGACCTTGAAGATATTTGCCCTTGAATAGAAAATTACTAAAAAGTGATAAAATATTTGGAAAAAAGCAAATAGAAGTTTTAAATAAAAATAAACAGAATTTTTAAATAAATGGATAAATTTAATATGAGCAGAATAAAGACAGCTGAAGAGAAGTTTAGTGAACTGCAGTTTGGATTTTTAAAAAATTATTCAGAAGGTAGTACAAAGTTAAAAATGGAAAAGTTGAGAGTTAAGATACATATCCAATAAAAAGTGATTGTCTAACATATTTAATAAGATTTCCAGAGAGAGAGAGAGAGAGAGAGAGAGAGAGAGAGAGAGAGAGAGAGAGAGAGAGAGAGAGGAGGGAGAGAGAATGAGAGAGAAGTAACATCTGAAAAAGATAATGGCAGGGAATTTTCCAAATCTAATGGAAGTTATCTACCCAGTTTCAAAAAGCCCAACAAATCTCAAGTGAGATAAATTAAAAAGGTATCCACAGATGGGTGCCCCATAGAGAAACTTCAGAATGCTATATTTAAAGAGACTATCCAAAATGCAGCCAGAGGAAGGGGAAAAGATGATCTTTGCCAGGCGTGGTGGCTCACATCTGAAATCCCAGCACTTTGTGAGGCCAAGGCAGGAGGATTGCTTTAGTACAGGAGTTTGAGCCTGGGGTACATAGCAAGACTTCATCTCTATAAAATACCAAAAAATTAGCCAGGTATGGTGACACATGCCTGTATTTCCAGCTACTCGGGAGGCAGAGCCCAGGAGGTTGAGGCTACCATGAGCTGTGATCATGCCACTGTACTCCAACCTGGGTGACAGTGAGACCCCCGACTGAAAAAACAAAAAAGATCTTTAAAGAGCTGATGATAGTCCATTTCCCTCTCAACAGCAGCAATAGACATGTTCTGAAAGAAAACAACTACCCACACAGAATTTCTAATATTTGGGTGAATCTAAGCAAACATCGTCTTTGTAAACCAAAAATGAAAATGTCTTATCAGAACTAATAGAAATTAAATTTTTAAAAATCAAAACATTTGTATCAGAAGCAGAATAAATGGAGGAAATATTCTATGGTCCTTATATCATCTTGGAGGATATCATAACTGAGGTCAATAATATTAATAATTTTAGACTTTGAAAAATTAATTGTTCATGCTTTTTTTTTTTGTTATAAAAGAGCAGTAACAGATTGGAGGGCAGGAATCAAATGATAAATTCTTAACCAACCCTAAAGAAGGCAAGAAATGATATTAAAATATCTGAACAGTTGGAATTCTAATTTTTTTTAAAATGTGGGGTACAATTCAGGATCAGGTATACAAATGGTCATTATGCAGGTACCCTTGTTGATGAGGTATGCCTCCCCTTCCCTGGCAGTTTCCCACTGGAATTCTAATTTAAAATATACAAGTAATTACATTAATCAGATTATCAGACTGATTAACAAAACTAAAATCTAATTATGTGCTACTGTAAGAAACACCTAATACATGAAAATGCATAAAGTTGAAAGTAAAAAGATAGAAAAAAGATATACAACATAAATACTAACCAAAAGAAAGCTCATATAAACATATTAGTAACTAATAAGATGGATTCTTTTTTTAAAAAGTGTTATTAGAGGTCATGACAGTAACTTCATGACAAAAGGTTCGATTCACCAGTATGATACAACTTATACATACATATTACAAATTTACCTGGCCTCCAAATGGATAAAGGACAAATTGAAAAAACAGGCAAATCCATAATCATAAAGTTTCCCTGAAAACCATTTTTTGAAGTGTAATGTATATACAAAACATGGGCAGATCTTAAGGGTACAGTTTGGTTAACTTTTTAGAGTGAACTCATGCACAAAATCACCACCAAGATCAAGACATAGAACACAGTCAGCACTCCATAAGCCTCCTTCATGCTACCTCCAGGTAATTAATCCTCTGAAGTTAACTACTGTTCTGACTACTACCTAGATTCATTTTGCTTGTTTATGAACTTGATATAGGTGGAATCACGCTGTGAGCTCTTATTTCATTTTGATTTTTTTTCTCTGTAAGACTCTCTGAAAATCATTTTGAATTAAATGTTCAATGCTATCTTCTCCCTAGTCAGCAAATTTCTAGTGTCTGTCTTGTTCAACACAGGATTCCTCTAAAACCTACCAAAACCCTTGACACACAATAGGTTTGTTCCTGAATGCAAGTTCTTAGGTTCTCATGTCATAAAAATTGGCATGAGGCCAAACAGATTCCCAGACAAGGTTTTAATAGGGGCTTATACAAGGGAGACAGCTCAAGAGGCAGAGTTCTCTGACTGGTTCCCACAAAGCAGCTGTCCAGGACCTTCTATTAGATAAAGGAATGGGTGTAATGTCAAAGGATAGGTAGGTTAGCAGGTTAGGGAAGAGTTTTAACTTCACAAGCATAGTGTAGATACCTCTTTGTCCATCTCATTTACAAAAAAATGGCAGATAAGCCCCACTAGGGATGGGGATTTTATTAATATAATAATGAAGCAAGGGTCACAATTGGACACTCTCTGGTCCTTGTGCACATGTGGGAGAGGAGCAGGAGCCGTCCCCCCAAACAAAATTTATGATGAAACATTATTTGTCTCAATGGGGTTTTCAAAGTGATCTGTAGGATGGCTCCAGCTGAAGTGTTATTGCAAAGTCTGGTGGTTAAAGTATGTGAGAGAAGACAAGTCCTATCCCTGCTGTCTCAGGTTCTCCACAAACATTTGGAGACCAAGTGAACAATATTGAATGACGTGCAAATCAATATACCAAGAGTCTTAGGAACTGTATTAGTGTTCTACTGTTACATAAAAAGTTACCCTAACATTTTGTGGCTTAAAAAACAAACAGTATCTCACAGTTCTGGGAGTAGGAACCCTAGCACAATTTCACTGGGTCCTCTGCTCAGGGTCTATTCCAAGGCTTCTATCAAAGTGTGAGGGGATGCCACGGTCTTCTTAACATGCAACTAGGGAAGGGTCTGCTTCCAAGCTCACTCAGGTGATTGTTGGCAGGAGTCAGCTCCGCCCAGGCTGTTGGCTGTTGGACCCATGGTTCCTTATCTGTGACCAGAGGTCACCCTCACATGGACCCCTCCATAGGGAAGCTCACAACATGGCAACTTGTTTCATGAGAGCAAGTGACTAAGAAGAATCAGAGGAAAGAGTTCCAGCAAAAAAAATAACCAAACCTCAGAAGTGATATACCGCGTTTGTCCTCTTCTATTCATGAAGAGTTAAATTCCAGGTCCAGCCCACACTCAAGGGGCAGAGCTTACACTAGGATATGAATACCAATGAGTAGAGGTCACTGGAGATGTATTAGAAAGCCATCCATCCCAGGAGGCACGGGGCTGAAGCTCAGAATGAGGGCCCAACAGGAAGTAGTGAGTGGGTGATCACCTGCATATCTGGATGGTGGGTGGAGCCATAGTATTTGATGAGATTTCTCAGAAGAGGCACACACTCATTGACACCCTCCACCCATTACCTCATTCTCATGATAACCCTGTCTGGTGGGTTAAATTGCCTTCATTCTGTAAATGAAACTGGCACAGAGAGCAAAACTGTCTTGCCCTACAGGCAGCAAATGGGAAGAAAGATTCCACCGTGTCTGACCTCAAAGCTCATGTCCATTCCTCTGTGCTGCATGAGTCGAAATAACCTGTCATTGTCATCCCTGTAGTCACCTTCCTCCTCCTCTGCTAACGTTTAATATTTGCAAGAATGGCTGCCGAAGTTTGTGACTCGGTTCTCAATTTTCTCATCTATAAATATGGATAGCAACTCCTGTTCAGGATTGTGACTCTTTAATGAGAAAATACACATCAAAGACACATTGTAGATACTAAATTGTGATTAGTTTATTAGCTGGGTCTTCAGCTAGGAAATTATGTTTGCCAGCTTTATGGAATTTAGAAGCATGCAGTACTTAGGGAGAAAGTCGCAAGGCTAAGGATGAACTGTGGACACTAGCCAGGAGCCTGCACCCCCATCATGGGGCCACTTCACAGCTCCAGGGAGCTTTTAGGGACTAAGAATATAGCTGGGAGTCCACAAACTAGACAATCCCAAAATTCCAAACCCATTCTCTTTGAATCTTAGCCTTCACAGGATGCCATGCCCCATGTAGATCCTCTCTCAAGCTCTGTTCACAGTGGACTTCTTTCTATCCTTCAAATGCACCATTTGTTCATTTATTTCCTTGATACTTATCGGTGCTTTCTCTTTGTCAAACCCTGTGCTAGACACTAGAATCACAGACATAAATGACACCATCACTGTCCTCATGTGACCGGAAGGGGAATCTCACAACCATCTTCTTTAATTCCTCTGTATCTTTGCACACTCTTTTCTCTGTACCTGAATTGCTCTTCTGTGTCTTCTCCATTTATCAAAAATATTTTATTATTTTTAAGATTCAGCCCAAATGCTGCCTCTCCTGTGAACTTTCTCCCATATCCCTCAGAGAGGAAGTCAGGAAGACCATCCTGTGTCACTACAGAATGTTGTGCATGTCTTTCCCCAGGCTTGTAGGACACTTGCACCCATTTTCTTCCCCACAACAGGGAAGAGCCAGGGACGATATCTTGCTCATCTGTTGTCTCCAGTGACCAGTAACGTCTGATATACCACCAGTACCTACAAGTGTTTGTCAGATCAACCGCACAAACAAGGAGGAGCAGGACCAGCAATCCTCAAGAGTTGTCACAAAAGAAGAGCTGGCAAGTAAGCATCGAGTGTCAGGGTGGAGCTGTGCAGGACATGACAGCAGGTGACTGCAGAGGAAGGCACAGCCAAGTTATTGAAAGAAGACTTCACAGAGAAGGGAGCATTGAAGCTGGGCTTTGAAACATAAGTAGGTATTTTCTAGGCAACATGTTGCACAGAACATCCCAAGACTGAGGAGGTAGCATTAAGTGGATCATCTATGGTGGTTTTCAAAGGACTGAAGATGGGGGAGACTGGAGACTGGGCAGGAGACAACTGAGGAAGAGCTTTGATGGCCAGACAGAGGAGCTAAGATTGAATTTTGCAGGAGGAGACACGGAAGGGTTTTGAGCAGAGAAGGAACTAATGCAGAGATAGCTGTAGCAGCTGTTTGGACACTTCCAGCCTACAGAGCCTGGCTATCTGCCTCTTGAGGAGGGAGATAGGTCACAGACTGAGAGTCTCTGAGTGTTCAGGGCCAAGCAGCTAGGAAGAGTGTCGGTGACCAGCAATGACCGAGGGGGGGTTAGGACCGCACCAGTGAGTCAGAACGGAGAGAAGAAACCACACGGAGGCAGCTCTTCTGGGAACAGTCTGGCCAAGACTGAAGTCAATTTTATTCAAACTTTT
>NW_007247306.1:294303-324652 GCF_000164805.1 Carlito syrichta | reverse complement strand
TCACAACTTCTATAAATTTCAATATCTAAACTATTGTCTTTTATACTTTATTAATTACTTATCTTATAATACCATGTCTAAATTCTAATACAACTATTATCCTACTATAATCTATTACAAACCTTATCATTAGTACTAATAAGTATAAAAATTATGAACTTACTCTATGTTCTATAAAACTTAATTCAATGACATTTTAACCTAAAACCTAAATCTGATTGCCTATTACGTGGAAACTACCTACGTCTCAAAACCTGACATGCCACTTAAAACAATGAACTGCACAGTTGCCATGACAACAGCCGGGGGCTGAAGCAAGCTGAGAGTTTCTGCACGTACAAAAACCAAGAACGTTCTGCTTGACCAAAGGCAACATAACAAAACTATTATCACAGTTATAATGTCTAATCTTAACCCCAAGTGAAACTACATACTGGAACAAAGGCTAATCAATCAGTTTACCAGGAAATAACAACTAAAAATCTTAAGAAGAAAAACAGTTTAGAAAGAAAAAGAGATATAAAATAATTCTGCTGTGCATTTTTCATAGGATATAATAAGATTTTATTTTAGACTGTCACTTCCTAATATTGAAAATTCTGTTGTCTTATAATACACTGGTTACATTCATATGCACATACTTGATGTTATATCCTTGTCTCAGAGGTGACCTTCTGAATAGGCCTTCATAGGCCTCAGCTGTGTGGTTACAGATGTTGGCTCCCAACAGAAGAGAGTGTTCCAGGCTCATTGGTTGTAGTGGCTCATGCCTGTAATCCCAGTACTTTGGGAAGCCAAAGCAGGAGAATCACTTGCACCCAGAAATTCAAGACCAGCCTGGGCAACATAGTGAGACCTCATCTCTACAAAAAAACACAGAAGTTAGTTGGTTTTGGTGGCATATGCCTGTAGTCCCAGCTACTGGGGAGGCTGAGGTGGAAGGACTACCTAAGCCCAGGAGGTTGAGGCTGTGGTGATCATGCCACTGCCCTCCAGTCTGGGTGACAGAGTAAGATTCCAACTTGAGAGAGAGAGCGAGAGAGAGAGTTCCAGAGTTCCAGGTTGGACCAGGGAAATGCTGGAAAAGAAACAGACCTTCCCAGATCTGGGGAGACCCCTGGGGAGGGGGCTTCCCTGTGGAGCAGGCAAAGGCCTCCAGCCCTGAGGGTCTCAGAGGGAGCCTAAATCAGACATATCTAGACACACACACCACCAAACTCGTGAGGTCTCTTCAACTGGAGGAAGAGGCTTCCATGGCCTGGCCAGTGCTGTAGTGGACCCTTAGGGGTCAGGATCAGAAGAGCAGGGAACAGGTAAAGACTGTCACCGAGGAGGAAGTACCAGTCCTCAATGTGGCCCAGGATTGGTTAAGTAAGTAGGCTCCTGGGGTACAGGAAGCCATGAGGCTCGGGGTTCCCAGCCCTGGCTTCCCAAACTCTACCCACCCTGGAGACAGGCAGCCAGCCAGGCTCTTGGGCTCAGCCCTCATCAGCAGCTCCCCTGTGCCCATATGTGACTCTAGACTTCCTGCCCAAGCCCTAGCCTAGCTCCCAGGGTGACATGTTGGGCCAAGTTCCATATGTAGCTCGGGTTCCCTGGGATGTCCCTGGGCCATCTGTGAGCCAGTAGACTTCTCATGTTCAGAAAGGATGAAACCTAAAATTTCTTGTGCCCTCTAGGCAGGACTGTGCTCCTGCCTCCCCAGGAACATCAAAAGAGAGGGCTCCAAGGTCTTCCCTGCTGCCTCACTCTGAGCCCTTCCTGCCACAGTTCTGGCCCCTTCTCTCCTCCTCTACTCTCCAAGAAGAGAAAAGCTCCTCCCCAAGTGATCTGAAATGCCAGAATACATCCTCAAAGGGCTGAGACCCACAAGGCCACTGGGTAGTTTAAGACCTCCATGGGAACTGTACTTTATAAGACACATATTAAAATGCACCCATATTGCACACTAAACATAATAATTATGACACTTGTTAGGGCACTGACGGACCGGGTGAGGGTGGAGAGGCACAGGGGGCATGCAGCACTGCCGGGGCTGGCAAGCCGGAGGTGCGCGCTGGGAACCCAGAGATCCGAGTAGATTGCAAAGAATTGCGACACACAAAAAGGTTAAGAAAGAAAAGTTTATTTAAAAGTAGATTAGGGAGAGAAAGAGAAGGAAGAAAGAAGATTTACCTCCCCAAGGTGGGAGAGAGGGACCAAAGCCAGGAAGCATGGCGACAGCCATGGCTCAAAGAGCACATGGCCACACCAGACTCTAGCAGGGCAATGGCCCCTGGTTGCTTGTGGTTAAGTCCTTTAAACCATTCCCCTAGACAGGGGAGGATCATTAAGGTGATTGGATGGTGGTCTGCTTCCACATCATCACAAAGGGGCAGGCAAGTGCAGGTACTGATGATGTCAGGTATGGACAGCAGGCAGATGGGTGGGTTAGTCGCATAATTGCTGCCATGGTGGGGCTTCTTTGTGCCACAGAGGTTAGCCCTGGGGGGTGGGGGGAGTGATTCCTGCAAGAGACTTGTTAGACATTTGCAATTCACAAATTCCTTGACCAAAGGTGGGGTGGTCATTTGGGTTGTCCTGATCTTGTATCTGAAGGAGATTTGCCTAGGGGGGATGGGATAGGCTGCTATTTGTCCTGCAGTAGAATGTCGGAATGTTTTCTAATGGTTACACTGAGGCAAAAAACCTAAAGAATAAGCTAAGTTTCTTCTAGGTTTCTATAGGTAATTTTCAACACTAATTATGTAACTATATCAGTGTTTAATGAGTTGTAGTTAACTAACTGGTAAAATATTATAGTTAATAGTCATTCAAACATTTACTAATTTTTATTTAACAGGATCCTTATTTTTGAGTCTATAATTTTTTTTTCAGGTCTCCAACATGTCTGTAGACTATGAAAGCTCAAGGACCCTAGACACTTTATCTACAGTACCTAAGGATAAAACAGCCTTGGGGATGCCACCTGGAAGAGGGAGAGGACATTTTCATGGCTTTTATCACCCTAGACCTCCCAGGGCACCTCATTTCTTTTTTTCCCTGGGGAAAGAGGAACAGCTGAGAGAAAACCTGCCCTGCAGCCCTGTCAGCATGCACACCCTCTCCAGCACCTGCACCCCTACCCCAGCTGAGCCTCGTTCTCCCCAGCCCAACCTAGGCTCCAGGAGAGGGCATGGCCTGAGTGTCCTTGGGAAGGGAGGCCCATAGTAGGAGCCCAGTGCTTCCTCCCTGAGCAGAGGAGGGCCCTAGGGCCACATATCATTCAGGAGTACCCCTGAGTCTGAGGGGGTCCTGCTCCCATGTCCTTCCCCACAGGGTTAAAAGTTCAGTGTCCCCTGCCATCCTGGGGAGCAAGGGAGGCTACTGGCTACCCTCATTCCCCGCTTGCTGGCAGGAGGTCCAGGCAGGACCCCAGTCTGAACTGCAGCTCCACTTGCCACTGTCTTTCCCTCTGTCTCCATCTAGTCCACATCTATGTGAGCGGGCACCTGGCTGCCTGTATCTGCTTCTCTTCCTTTCTGTCCACCTCTCTTTCTCTGGGCCTGTAATTGCCTCTTTTTCCTCCTTGTCTTCAAGCTCTTGCCATCTGTCTCTCTCTGCCTATTTCTGTTGGCTGTCTCTGTCTCCAGAGTTTTTGTTTCATCTCTCCTTCCCCCTTCTGTATCTCTGACTCTGATGTTTTCTTCCTGGGTCTTCAGTCTTTCTTTCCCTCTTGACTTCTCTGTTTTTGTTCTTTGTCTCTCTGTCTCTGGACTTGCCCCAAGCTTAGTCCCTTTCTAGCCATCTCCCTGGTCTTTCCTCTTCCCCTTACCCTCTCTGATCCACAAGACTTTTCCCCTTGTCGCATTGCTCTGGGTCTCCTGCTGGAGCCTGGTTCTCTGCCCGACCTCCTCCACCACCATGTCTCAGCCTCCCTTGCTCTGCCAACTCCTCCCAGTCCGGCTAGTCCAGTCTCCCATCTGCCTACTTGGACTCCTCTTCCAGTTCTCTCACTCTCTCTGGGGGACTGGACTGGCCCTATTCTCCCCACCACCCACTGTGTGACTACTCTGGCTTTCTCTGTGTCCCGCTGGTCTCTGCCTGGCTCTTTGCTGGTCCACCTGCCCTTTTGACAGTTGCCCCTTCTCCATCCCTGCCCCCATCCCTCTTATGGACCTCAAACCTGCTTTCTCAGCATTGCAGACATGCTTCCCTGTCTCCTCTGTCTCCCTGCCTCTTTTCCTCTTGTTTTCTTACCTTGTTTAGTCTCTCTGACATCCTCCCATGAGTCTCAGAATCTCTATGCTATTTATTTAATTTTAGCCTTTCTCCTCTTCTAATATGAAGAGAGGGATAAACATTCTTCCACCTTCTTCCACCTCCTGAGTCACCGTCCTTCCCTTTCTGTTGCTATTGATTCTTCCCAGCATCTGTTCTCCTGTCTGTGCCTTCAGGTTCTGGTTCTCAGTGCCTCTCCCTGCCTCATTGTCTTCGTGTGTGTGTGTGTGTGTGTGTGTGTGTGTGTGTGTGTGTGTGTGTGTGTGTGTGTGTGTGTGTCTTCCTTCTGGGGCCTGTCTCTTTTTTCTTCATCATTCTCTGCTTCATTGCTGTTTTTTTCTTTCTGGTTTTATCTGTTTCTCTGAGCCATTCTGAACCCTGCTGATACTGGGGGAGGGTGTGTGTGTGTTTGTGTCAGAGAGGAAAGAGCTCAAGATAGGGAGAAAAAAGAGGAAACCTGACCGAATAATACAGTATTACAACCAGTCTCCTCTTTTTAGAGATAAGGAGCAATTACCTGCTGAGAGTCATGGCCAGTAAATGGCAAAAGTGGGAACTTAAAACCAACTGTCTTGAGTCTTTTACCTCCTAGACAGTGCTGCAGGAGAAGAGATATGAAAACTACAAGAGTCCAAAGTAAAAAAGCAAACTGGTTTATTCTAATTCCCATTACATCCTAACAAGGGACCAAGGCTGGCAACTTCAGCCCCAAACCCCAGTCAACCTAGGTGCTAGAAATTCACCTTCACCAGGACCTTGCAATCACACCATCCATTTCTGTCTTCTCATTGGCAACAGGACATCATCAAACCTGGCTGTGATAGGGTCAGAACCTGAGGCTCAGAGAAGCCAAGCAACTGGTCCTAAGATGCACAGCAAGCCAACCAAGGAAAGTGAGAGTAGAAACCAGTCCCCAGGCTCTGATCTGGAGGAAGACACAAACTCATTAAAGGGGAAGGAGTCCTGGGGAACAAGCACCTGTCATCCATATCTTCTCTGCTTCCTGCAGGCACAAGCTGGAGGTAAGGACTATGCAGCCTCTTGTTTATAAAGGATCCCCATATCTTAGGAGTTGATGTGGTTGGCAGCATCAGACTCCTCTATCCCTAGGTCCCGAGTCCTGGCTCATGGTTCATCTGAGAACAGCACTTAGGACAAGAACTGGAGGGCTAGAGGTCAATCCACTTGAATGCTCACCCTGCTCAGACACTCCCAGGCTATATGACCTAAGGTCAATTGCTTTCCCTCTCCGGGTTTTGGTAAAATGAGAGGAATATATTAATGATTATCAAATTGAGTCTTTAGGTCATAGGAGGAGCCACAGGGAGCCACATGTGTCTGGGTGAGGGTGAGTGGGGTGAGTTCTGAGCTCCTGCAGAAGTTTGCCTTTGACAACAAAATTTAAGAGCTTTAAAAATGTTGAAAATGTGTAACCCTGAAACTGTAAGACTCCAGGCCCTGCTCCCCAATGCCCACCTAGTCCACGGCACATTGCCATTTCTTTTCTTTTTCTTTTTTTTTGAGTTGGAGTCCTCTCTGTCGTTCAGGCTGGAGTGCAGTGGCCTACTCACGGCCACTCCAGCGTCGACCTGCTGGGCTCCAGCGATCCTTCCACCTTAGCCTTCCAAGTAGCCAGAACTATAGGCTTGCGTTACCATACCCAGCTAATTTTTTATTTATTGTAGAGACGAGGTCTTGCCAAGTTGCCCAGGCTAGTCTCAAACCCACAGGCTCAGGCAACACACTCGCCTTGGCATCCCAAAGTGCTGGGATTACAGGCTGAGCCACTGAGCCCGGCCCTCATTTCCACTTCCGTTCTCAGGAAACAGCCAGTTTCAAGGATGGTGTCCCCTCAATTGTGCACACTTCCCTGCCTGTTCCAGCACTGAGTGTCCTCCTTGGAGGACATTTAACCACAGTCCAGTGAGGCACCAAGGGAGGGGTAGACTGCAGGGTGCTGGCACCTTTTGTTTTATCTCTACAGCCCCTGCCACCTGGCCCCAACTCTAGATATTTATGAAAAAGTATTGAATATCTGTCCTAGAGGAGCCATTACGTATTATCCTTCACCCCCATTTGCCAACAAGGCCATGAAAGCCAAAGTCACACAGCAAACTAGTGATTCAATGAGAGTAAGAGTCCAGCTCTTACAGGACATATTGGGTTCAACAACCAGGAGCATTGGTTGAGCCCAGATGTAAAGGCCTTATTATATTCATATTCAGAACGCTGGTCTATTTTATTTTAATGATGATAAAGGACCTTCCTGCCCTAGCTGGATATCAGGCAGGGGCAGGGGGGAGGGCAGGTACAACTGGGAGTAGTGGGCAATCTCATTCAGATACTGTGCCCATCCCAGCAGCTGGGATGGGGCCTTTGTGAAGGAGCCTGCACCTACCTCCACAGGGCCAGAACTGGAAGGAAGTAACCAGAGCTTAGAGCAAGTCTGGGCAGTTGCCTCAGTTGTCTACCTGGGCCCCTCTTCCCCTTCCTCATCCCAGTGCCAGTCTGCTTCCTCCTCTCCTTGTCTCCTCAGCAGGAGCTTTCTCTGGGCGCTCATGGCGGTTTAAGAAATGGAGAAGTATCTCTTTATCTTATAATCTCACCTCCTGTGCTGGCTCAGCAGACCCACTGACAGCCCCTCCTGTGTCTCTGGCATTTCTTCATCACCCACTTTATTCCACCCCAATATTTCACTCCAGCAGAGTACATATGAGTAGCCATGCATTGTATACCTTTCTCAACAAATTGCCTTTCGCAAAACTCTAAATGTTGTGGATTTATTTTGCATAGTTTCTCATAATCCCTAGAATTTGAAATATGTCAAGAACAAAATGAAAAAATTTTTTAAAAAGAACAAACTATAAATGTTTTCCAAGTCATAAAAACAGAAAAACAATGAATATTGAAAGGGACACCCAGCCACAGAAAATTTTAAAATATCAGCCTGTTCATTGTCTCCAAAAAAAGAAAACCAACTTACTGGTACCATATTAGCAGTGTGAAGGAGAAAGTCTTTGATGAAGAATTTTTAATCAAGAAGGTATGACACTGGGTGAAGTAGCTGGTCTGTAATCCCAGCACTTTGGGAGGCCAAGACAAAAGAATTTCTTGAGCCTAGGAATTTGAGACCAGCCTGGGCAACATAGTCTGACCTCATCTCTAAAGGAAAAAAAAAATAAAGGTATGGCAAATGAAAATATATTGTGTAATCCATGCATTATTATTTAAGAGTTTTGTCTTCTTCATATGATGTTCTGGGATTGTTAGTTTTATTTTGGTAATTCTAAAAATTGTTTGCAGGACTGTACTCAGTTTATCCAAGATCTTTCTCTGACTACAAA
The DNA here is from genome assembly GCF_000164805.1 of Carlito syrichta. NCBI lineage: Eukaryota > Metazoa > Chordata > Mammalia > Primates > Tarsiidae > Carlito > Carlito syrichta. Next base: position 317,048 of record NW_007247306.1, on the reverse strand, counting down.
ATATCCTGCTCCAACCTTTTAGAAAATTAATCTTTGCACTTGAGGAGAGAATGCTATAACTATCATTTTGGTAAAAATTGTTGAATGAATGACATAATTAAATGAACACCGTTGAAGTTCATTCACCAGAAAAAGCTAAATCTTAAATATTAACTCTAAGCCGGGCTCGGTGGCTCAGCCTATAATCCCGCGCTTTGGGAGGCTGAGGTGAGTGGACTGCCTGAGCCCGCAGATCCGAGACCTGCCAGGGCAACTTGGCGAGACCTCATCTCTACAATAAATTTTAAAAAATTAGCTGAGTGTGGTAGTACGCGCCGGTAGTTTCATCTACTTCGAAAGTTGAGGCAGAAGGATTGCTGGAGCCTAGCTGGTCGAGGCTGCGGTGGCCGGGAGCAGCCACTGCACTCCAGTCTGGGTGACAGAGTGAGACTACAACTCAAAAAACAATAATAATAAATTAACTCTAACCTTTATCCTACATGGCATTGACTTTAATGTCCAATGTTATCTTTAGCTCTAATCCTAATAGTAATGAAGACTTTAAAATAGTCCCAACCCTGATCCTAATCTTAAGTCACACAAGGTTTAACAATCTCTAAAGTCCCAAGAGAAAACAGAATATAGGGTGACTAACAGAGGAAAACAAGGCCATGTCAGGAAAAGGAAAAATAGATACCTACAGGCCAGGTAGAACACAGCCTATGGCGCTACTTTGACCTGGCTCTCACCATTTTCATCAGTATGACCTCCACTACACCCAGAACCAAGTCCCAACATTATTCAAACTACAATTGGGACAGAGCTTTTGCTACCTTATCTGTCAATCCAGAGCTTCCTGACACTGTTAGGAAATGTAATGAAACAGTGTGAAAATTTCTTATACATCCTTGACACAGACACGCAATAAATTGCATATCCTAAAAACTCTCTGAACAGGCAGATCACAATGCAGGAACTCAACCAGTCCACCATGACAGAATTCATTCTAGTGAACTTTGCCCCCAACTTCAGGACCAGTCCTCTGCTCTTCACCTTCTTCTTAATCTTTTACCTGCTGATCCTTGTGAGCAACAGCCTCCTCATCACTCTCATCCACTAGGACTCGTATCTGCACACACCCATGTACTTTTTCATCAGTGTCCTCTCCCTGCTGGACATGTGCTACACTACTACTACCTTGCCCCAGATGCTTGCACATATCCTCAGCAAAAAGAGGGCCATCTCTTTTGCTAGATGTGTGGCCCGGATGTACATCTTCCTCCTCTTTGGAGTCACCGAGTCCTGGCTTTTCTCCATCATGTCTGTGGACAGGTACATGGCCATCTGCCACCCTCTCAGGTACAAAGACATCATGAGCCATGGAGTGTGTCTCCTCCTGGTGGGTATCTGTGTAGCCTATGGCGTGCTGGGTAGCCTGTGCTACACTTGCTTTGCTATGCGCCTGCCCTATTGTGGCCCTGATTGACCACTACTTTTGTGAAGTTCCTGCAGTTCTGAAGCTGGCCTGTGCAGACACATCCCTCAGTGACTTGGTGGACTTCATCACAGACTTCAGTGTCATCGTGGTTCCACTCTTTCTGGTTGTCGTCATCTATGCCAGCATCTTTGCCACCATCATGAAGATACGCTCAACCTAAGGGTGGATCAAGGCTTGTCCACCTGTGCCTCCCACATCACTGTGGTCACCGTGTTTGCCATTCCAAGCATCATCATGTACACGGGCCCTGGCTCTGGCTTCTTATCAAACAGTGGCAAGAAAATGGCTCTTTTCTATAATATTGCCACATCCTTCCTCAACCCCATTATCTACAGTCTAAGGAACAAGGATGTAAAAAAGGTTTTTTTCAAATTAATGGGATGGATCTGGGCTCCAGAATAAGGCTTTAGAGCTAAACTGGGCTCGGTGGCTCAGCCTGTAATCCCGCACCTTGGGAGGCTGAGGTGAATGGATTGCCTGAGCCCGCGGGTTCGAGACCAGCCTGGGCAACTTGGCGAGACCTCATCTCTACAATAAATTAAAAAATGAGCCAGGCGTGGTAGCGCGCGCCTGTATTCCTGCTACTTGGAAGGCTGAGGCGGAAGGATCGCCGGAGTTCAGCAGGTCGAGGCTGCAGTGGCTCCAGTCTGTGTGACAGAGTGAGACTCCAACACAAAAATAAAATAATATAAAATAAAGCTAAAGACCTGGGGAGCTAAACAAAGCAGGACCTGCAATCACCAATTTACCACAGACTCTTCCATGAGACTTAGAAGAGCTGGACTCTATAAAGATAACTCTTCACCCTTGCTCAGGTGGGAGAGGAACAAGGTTTTTGGACATCTGCAGTATCTACAGTGATGTTTGAGACACAAATAAGTATGCAGGTAGAGTGCAGTGGATAAAAGCCTGGACTTCAGCTCTAAACAAACCAGAATGAGAGACTTAGTTTTATCAGTTTGTAGGTATGTGAATTTTTACAAGTCAGTTCATTACTCTGAGAGTTGTAATTCTTTCTTACAGGGAAGTTGTAATGATTAAATAAGATAATATATAAAATATGCTTAGTACAAAGTCTGGCATGTAGTAATCTTTCAACAAATGTCAGTTTTAATTTTTAAAATATATTCCTCTAGGATAAATCATCAACCAATCATTGGCCATGATCCTTCTGGCCTGTGGAAGTGATTGGAGCCCTGAAGGGTAAAGGAAAAAGAGGGTAAAGTGAAAGAAGTAGAAACTCAAAAACTGAAAAAAGAGTTTCAGAAAAGGGAGAATCTTAGGGTGAGAAAGAGACTTGAGAAGGAGGAAATGAACTTGTATCTACCCATCTACAAACTGTGCCAGTTAGAGCATCTGAGGTTGACTAAACTGATCTTGAGGGGAGGGTTGTTTTGTAACAGTGTTTTGTTTCTGAGCTTTAAAAAACATTTTATTTTAATTTTTATTATAAAGATATGGGGTACAATTCAGGGTTAGGTATACAAACATTGATTATGCAGGTACCCTTGCTGATGAGGTGTGCCTCTTCCTCCCCTAGCAGTTTCCCTCAACTGCCAATTCCACCACCCCCCCCCGACAGTTTCCCACTACTGTCAATTTCTTTCTTATAGTAATATAATTGTTCAAGGTCCACTTATGAGTGAGAACACATGGTATTCAGTTCTTTGTTTCTGTGATAGATCACTGAGTATGATTGACTCCAAATCCATCCAAGTTGCTGCAAAGTCCATATGTTTGTCTTTCTTTATAGCTGCATAATATTCCATCATGTATATGTACCACATTTTTTGTCCAGCTTCGATGGGCAAAATGGTTGGTTCCAGGTTTTTGCTACTGTGTGTCTTCCAGAGAGGATGCACTAGTTTGCATTCCCACCAGCAGTGTAGAAGCATTCCTTTTTCTCCACATCCTTGCCAGCATCTGCTGTTGTTTGTTTTATTAATGATGGCCACTCTTACTGGGGCTAGGTGGTACCTCAATATGGTTTTGATTTGCATTTCTCTGATGATTAGTGAGACTAAGCACTTTTTCATGTGTCTGTTGTCTGCCCATATATTGTCTTTTGAGAAGTGTCTATTCATGTCTTTCGCCCACTTTTTAATGGGGCTGTTTGTTTTTTTCCTTTTGGTGCGTTTGAGTTCCTTATAGATCCTAGATCTTAGGCCTTTGTCAGATACACATTTGGCAAAAATTTTTTCCCATTCTCTGGGCTGTCTCCCTGCTCTGCTGCTCCTTGAAAGCAAGTCAGAGCACGTTTTTGCCCCGCCTTCAAGATGGTGGTGGGGAACCTCTCTTGTCCCCTTTTGTGGGAACTTGCCTCTGTACTCCCTTCGCTCACAGCCCCTGCCAGAGCCCCGCCAGGTGCTGAAGTGGTGTGGCAAAGCCAGGAGCAGCTATCTCTCTCCTGCTTCAATGGTGAGGGAGATCCTGAGGCGACAGTTTCTCCCCGCTGTTTTTTTCAAAGGAAAACTTCTGTCCGTTTTAAAAAAAATGACTCTCCACTTCTGTGACCTGGGAAGAGCCAAGGACAAAATAGAGAAACTGCAATACCAGCTGTTGCACCAGGGGCCTGGCCACCCACTCACCAGCCCCACTTAGACAGTCTCTCCCAGCATTTTCTTCCCAGGGAAGGTTTGTTGATTTTTTAAAAAAAGAAAAAAAATGTCACTCAGCTTTTGTATCCCGGGAATCACTAGGGTCCAAGCCCAGCTGCTGTGGCACTAGCTGCTGCACCAGGATAGCCCTGGCCACTAGCTTCCTAGCCCTCACTCAGTCAGCCGCTCACACGCCCACTCACTCACCAGCATGTACACATAATTTTCCATACACTCACTCACTCACACGGGGACTCCACAGTCCGACTGTCTCAGCTGTCATCTTCCCGACTCTTACTTTTTTTTTTTTTAAGTTGGAGTCTCACTCCGTCACCCAAATTGGAGTGCTGTGGCATGCTCACAGCCACCTCAGCGTCGACTTGCTAGGCTCTGGCGATCCTTCTGCCTCAGTCTTCCAAGTAGCCAGAACTACAGACACGGCTACCACACCCAGCTGATCTTTGATTTATTGTAGAGACAAGGTCTCGTCAAGTTGCCTGGGCTGGTCTTGAACCCATGGGCTAAGTCAATCCACTCACCTCAGCCTCTCAAAGTGCTGAGATTACAGGCTGAACTACCAACATTTTTTTTACCTCTTGATTTTTCTTTTCCCCTTGTTCTAAATAAAGTCAATTTTGGAAAACTACAGCCTGTCTTGGATGACTCAAGGAAAAGGGATTTGTCCACAGGGATGAAGGAAATGAAAAAATTTAAAGTGGAGAGAGTAATCATAATGTTACCCTCAGATGCAAATTTTAAGGAGTTGAAAGAGAAAAAACTCAATGGGAAGTTTTAGCTTTGTTCTGTCTTGCTTGGAGGGGTCTTCCCCCCAAATTCTGCTTAATCCTCATAGAGTCTTTACAAACCCTATATGAAGCCTGGGTCTATGCCAAGAGTATAGAATTTCAGTGTTCTAGAAAGTATTGTCCTGTGCACACACCCAGGGGGCACAGTGTTGCATTACATAATAATGCAAAATTAAAAGACTGGTGATAAAACAGGGCATATAATTGCAGCATACTTACAGATATGGTTCACATCATTAACATAGAAAGGGCTGTTCTAAATTGGTAAGAAAAATACAAATGCCTCAGAAAATTGGCAACAGATATGAACAGTTCACAAAAAGAAATCCAAATCATTAATACACATATGAGAAAATTCCACTGCAGTAGCCATCAAGAAATGTAAATTAAAATATCAATATCACTTTTTCACCTTTGAAGCTGCCAAAGAGTTTTTAAACAGAGGTATTAGAGGTGACCAGAATACAATGAAAAATGAACTTTCATAGATGGCTAGTGGTAGTATAAATTGATCTTTTTGCAAGATGATTTGGCTTTATGCATCAAGAACCTTAAATATTTTTATGCCCTTCAACCCAATAATTCCACTATTAGGATATTTTTGGAAATAGATATCAGAAGCTCAGGAAAAGTAACACAATTATTTTTATTGTGTTACTTATGATAGGGAAACATTACCAATTGAAAATACTTCTATAATAATGAATCATTTAAATATATTATGATTTGGCCACAGAATGTTATACAACACAGTAGTTGAAAATGTATTTCATAAGCATATTTAATCATGTAAATGCAACATGATGTGAAGTGAATAAAAGCAGGAAAGAGTTGATGAACAGCAGGTTGCAATTATACCATTAACAGCTGTAGTGCCGTTTTCTTTTCACTCTTGAAATCAGGCATCAAAGCTTATAATAGGGCAAGAGGGCCACTAAAGCAACACTTCTTTGCTAATACACACACACACACACACACACACACACACACACACACACACACGTTCCTCCAATTATAAACTCAATTAATGATATCACCATATTGCTTCATAATTATAACAAACTTACCACATCACAATATTGCTTCATAATTAAAACAAACTTACCGCATGCACTGCAAGATGTTAATAATAGGGATCTACACAAGAAATGAAGAGCCTTGGAAATATAAAATAGTTCTTATTTTTAATCTCTTCAGATAAAGCTAAGTGACTGCCTAAAGCAAAAATTGTAACAATGGACAGTAGAGGAGCATCAGGCCAAGAATCAGAATCCTGGATTCAGGTCCCTAATTTGTAGAAGTAAAATCCATGACTCAATGTGATCCAGGTCCCTAATTTGTAGAAGTAAAATCCATGACCCAATGTATGAGAGAAGATGAAGGATAGGAGGGAAGAAATAAAAGTGTCCTGTATAAGAATCTAACTTTATACATAAAGAGTTGTAACATTATTTGAGGCAGACTGTGATGAGTTAAGGGTATATTCTCTAAACCCTAGAGCAACCACTAAAGAAAAAAGAAGTAGCTAACAAGCTAGCATTGGAAATAAAATGAAATCACAAAAATGCTCAGTCTAAAAGGAGGCAATTCTAAAAAGAAGAAAAAAGAATGAGAATAGATGAGACAAATAAAAAACAATTAGTAAGATTGTGGATTTAAACTAAATTGTATCTATAATTGCACTATGGAAAATTGGGCCAAACACTTCAATTAAAGGCAGATTGAAAAATGTTTAATAAAAGCAAGGTCCAACTATATACTATCTACAATAAAACCACTTAAAATATAATTGACCTCATATTGGTCAATAAAACATCATATAAGCTCCAATCAAAAGAAAACTGGCGTTGCTTTATTACTATCATACACAGCCAAAGATTATTAGCAAGAATAAAGAGGGACATTATGTAATGATGACAAGGTCAACGTATTAAGATGTAACTGTTCTAAATTTTTACGCATCTAAAAACAGAACAGAGCTTGCGTAAAAACAGAAAGAAGAAAATTTAAAATCCACAATTAGTGCATGAGACTTCAACACTCCTCTCTCAGGAATCAATAGAACAAGGAAACAAAAATTCTGTAGGATATGGAAGAATTGAACAACAAGCAAATTCACTTTTATAGAACACTCCACTCGACAACAGAACACACATTTATTCTCTGCTCACTGGCTAGTAAATGGCAAAGCTGGGACCTGAATCTAAGATTTTCATTCTTGGCCCAATACTCCTCTACTGTCCTTTGAATATTAGCAATGTACAGAGTTTAAGGTGGTAAGCACTAGCTCAGGGGGCCTCTGACTCAAGACACCTTGGATTAGTGGCTAGAAAACAGAGGGACATCATGGGGAGAAGGATAGAGTGAGGACCATGGTGGGGAGGTATGCCACATATCTGAAATTTTCTCTAGTCCTCTCAGTGACATCTAAAACAATATTTAGGTCCAGCTGCCCCATTAAAAATCTGGAAGAATTTGTCCTCAAGCTGTCTGAGGTTCCCTTTGTCAGCCACCCTAGCACAGTTTGACCCACTGGAAGTCAGCAACACCAGGCCACCTCCTTGGTTCAGATGATGAGTTGGAGACTACAACTTTCACAGTGCCCAAGCAGGAAAGGTTTGTCAGAGAAAGAACATCTTGCATGCACAGTACTGAAAGACTATGTTACCATACAAGCCTTAGGAGATGTCATTCCTTGAGGGAAACAGACAAGCCTTGGGCCTGCGATACATTGACTCCAGTGTTCCTGGACACTTCTTGCATAGCTGGAGGAGTTGGGGGCTGAAGCCTGGAAGCATCTGGATAAACTTCATGAACCTGACTCAGAGTATAGAAATGGTGGAAACACACCTCTGCCCCTCATCTGTCCAGTGTGGCTGTGTGGCATGAGACAATAACCCACCAACGGAGCAGGACAGAATTTTGGGCTACATTTCTAGAGGGCCACATACAAAAGGAAACTGAATCTAGGGATTGCTACTGCTGGGCAGAAGATAGTAACAAATTGTGTTAAATCTAGTGTTTTGCATGGTGTTCTTACACATATATAAACTCATTTTTTTCCTCGGGTTAACCCTGTAAGGTGAACAGAAATGATGACTCTTTCATCTCATAAAGTTGGTGACATTCAATTCTTCAATGTGCCTGGAATTCATTCTGCTTCAGTGTTTTCCATTGTTTCCTTTCTTTTTTATTTTATTTTATTTTAAAGATGTGGGGTACAATTCAGAGTTATGTATACAAATGTTCATTATGCACGTACCCTTGTTGATGAGGTGTGCTCCCTTCTCCCCCCAGCAGATTCCTACTACTGCTGATCCTGCCCCAATCCTCCCCTGGCAGTTTCCCACTACTGCCAATACTTTTCTTATAGCAGTATGATAAATCGTCAAGGCCATCGGTGCCTTTCAAAACTCAGTTTAGGTGGCACCTTCCATTAACTTGTTTAGATCCACTTCTGCGTCACCTTCACTGAGTACTTTTTACATTTGTGTTCCCCAAGGACTTTAGTGACTTCCAAGTTTCTGAACATGTTGAATACATTCCAATTTTTGTTACGTTACATTTGAATTCTCAGCATTGTTCCTTCCTTATAAGTCCTTACTCCCTCAGATTCAGTGGCCCTACTCTTTCTTTGCCTTTTTCATACCTTTAGACATGTCTCTTCCTTTGATCATCCTTTAAATATTGGTGCTTCCCAGAATTCCAACATGCGGCTTCTTCTCACTTGGTTCATTCTTCTTAAGAAAGTCCACCAGCATCCATGGTTTTAACTGTTGCCAATGGGCTGGAGTTTCACAAAGCCATGTCTACAAGTTGGACCTCACTTCTGAGCTCCATGCCAACACCACCAACTGTTCAGTGGACACCAACACAGGGATAACCAAAGGCATCTAAAACTTGACATCTACAAAGTAAATTTATATTTCCTCACTATCTCAAATCTTGATACACTCTTCTATTTTTAATCCCAATAAGTAAAATTATCATCCATCCAGTTATCCAAGTCAGAAATATGGAAGAAATATATAATCCAACCATTCAAGTTTTCTCTTTCTCTCTTAACTTCTAAAACCAAATTTTATACACACACACATATATATACAGTCATGCATCACTTAAAAGACAGAGGTATGTTCTGAGAAATAAATCATAAGGTGATCTCATCATTGTGGAACAACATGGAGTATACTTCCTCAAACCTAGATGATATAACCTACTATATACCTAAGCTATATAGTATAGACTATTTTTCCTAGGCTACAAACTACACTGCATGCTACTGTACTGAATACTGAAGGCAACTATAACACAATGGTATTTGTATATCTAAACATAGAAAGAGTATATTAAAAGTATTATAGTCTTATGGGACCCCTATTGTAAATATGATCTATCATTGACTGAAATGTCTTTATGTAGTGGATGACTGTATGTGTATGTATGTGTATGTATGCATGTTCCATGGTTTCTACCTTATTAAAATCTTCAGTATCCATTTTCCTCTCCTATCCCCACACTCAGAGCTTATTACTTTTTGCCAAATAACTGCAGTGGTCTCCTAATGTGTTTTTCTGTTTTAATCTGGGTCTTCCTACCTACTCCCTATATTGCCACATAATATTTTCCCCACTACCTCAGCATGATCATTCTAAAATGAAAATCTTTTCATGCCACTCTTGGCTTTTAGGGTAAAATTCTAACTTTTTGCCATGACTTATAAGCCTCTTCATGATCTGGCAGTATTCTTATGACTACTCAGTATGGAAGAACCCAAATTTGAAGCCAAGTTGAACCACTTGAAGTTCTTTGAACATCAAGAATGAAAGAATAAAAAACAGTAAATAACTGGGTAAATGCAATAAACAATTTTTCTTTCTCTTGTGTTCTTTAAAATATGTTTGGTGGTTATACCTGGAGGAACTCAAATCATTCTACAAAAAAGATACCAGCACACGCATGTTTATTGCAGCACTATTCACAATAGCAAAAACATAGAACCAGCCATGCTGCCCTTCAAAACTGGACTGAATTTTTTAAAATGTGGTATGTATATACAATGAAATATTGTGCAGCCATAAAGAAGGACAAACATATGAACTTTGCAGCAGCTTGGATGAAAATAGAGTCTATCATACTCAGTGATCTATCACAGAAACAAAGAACAGAGAACCACATGCTCTCATTCATAAGTGGACCTGAACACTTACCACAATACTATAAGAAAGGAACTGGCAGTAGCGAGATACTGCCAGGGTGGGAGTGGGGGACACAACATCAATAAGGGTACCTCATTTCAAACCAGGCAAAATGGGGACCAAAGGGAGGCCCAAACTTTATCTGTATTATGACCACTTCTATACCTAATCCTGAATTGTACCTCACATCTTTACAATTTAAATAAATAAATAAATAAATAAATAAATAAATAAATAAATAAATAAAATATATTTGGTGGTTAAAAGCAAAAATTATAACATTATAACATGTAAGATAGCTACAACTTAAAAGGAGAGTGTAAACGGCCTATATGGTGATTAGCTTCCTACATGACACTTAAAGTAGTAAAATACCCATTTTAAGTACATGTTAAAAGTTAAGTGTGTATATTGTAATTCCTAGAGCAACCACTAAGCAAATTATACATAGAGATAATATAAAAATTAAAATTAAAAGCTATAAAATGCTATTTAAACACACAAAAGAAATCCAAAAGGCGTAACAGAAGAATTAAAAACATAGGAAACAAACAGAAAGCAAATGATAAAATGGTAGAACTAAATTCAAGCATATTAATAATTATATTAAATGTAAATAAACAGAAATTAAAGAAGAGAAATTGTCAGATGGATTTTTAAAATTATTCAACTCTGTGTTATCTACAAGAAACTCATTACAAATATAAAGATATAGAACATTAAAAGTAAAGAATGAAAAAACGTACCATTGATGCAAACACTAATCAAAAGAAAACTGGACCAGGTGTGGTGGTTCACACCTGTAATCTTAGCACTTTGGGAGACAAGGTAGGATTGCTTGAGCCCTGGAGTTTGAGACCAGCCTGGGCAGTATAGTGAGAACTTGTTTCTACAAAAAATAAAAATAAATCTTAGTTGGGCACGGTAGGGCATGCCTGTAGTCCCAGCTACTCAGGACTTGGGAGGCTGAAACTGGAGGATCACTTGAGTCCAGGCAGTCCACTGCACTCCAGCCTAGGTGACAGAGTGAGACTCTGCCTCAAAAAAAAAAAAAAAAAAAAAAATTACTGACATCAAAATACACCTCAGAGCAACAACCAAAAAACAACCAGGGACAAAGTGATGCTGTATAATGATAAGGAGTTAATTCACCAAGAAGACATACCAATCCTAAATGAGGGTACACCAAACAACAGAGTTTCAAAACACAGGAAGTGAAAACTGATAGAACTGAAAGGAAAAATGAACAAATCCACAATTATATCTGAAAACTTCAACATCTCTTTCAGTAAGTTACAGAACTGGTAAAAAATCAACAAGGATGTAGACAAGTAAACAACAACATTATGCAACAGAATCTAACTAACATTTATGGACTACTCCACCCCCTCCCAAATAACAGAATACACTTTCTTTTCTAGAATAAATGAAAAATTGGCAAGATACACTGTATCACGGGTCATAATCCAAACCTTAGAATGAAGTCATACAAAGTAAGTTCTCTGGCCATAATGAAATCAAACTAAAAATCAATAACAGAGATAAGAAATCATTCAAATTATTAGAAATGAAGCAAAATACTTCTAAATAATGCATGGGTGAGAGAGGAAGTCTCAAAAGAAATAAAATATATATTGAGCTGGATAAAAATGAAAACACACCATAAAAAAATGACCACTTCTTTGGAAAAGGGAAATTGATATCCCTAACTATGTATATTAGAAAAGAAGAAATTCCTCAAGTGAATAATATAAGCTTTCACATCAAGAAACAAACAAACAAACAAATACATCCAGAATAAACATAATGAAGGAAACAGCAAAGATAATAACAAAAATCCATGGAATTAAAAATAGAAAAGACAGAGAAAATCAATAAACTAAAAGCTTGAAAATCTCAATAAAATTGATAAAGCTCTAGCCAGAATGACAAATTTCAAAAGAGAACATACAAATTACTAATATCAGGAATGAAAAAGTGAACATCTACAGCTCCTGCCAAAATCAAAACAATAACAAGGGGATATTTCAAATAACTCTATGCATATATTCAACAAATTGGACGAATTACTCGAAAAACACAAAATGCCAAAACTCACCCAATATGAAAAATAGTCTGAATAGTTCTATAACCGTTTTAAAAGTTTTTATTTGCTCTTTCTTGACTTCATCTTTGCAGTAGCAGCAGTCGGGGCTGAGGTTCCGTTGCCACCGTGCAGATCTTTGTTCGCGCCCAGGAGCTACACACTGTTGAGGTGATCGACAGGGTGACAATCGCCCAGATCAAGGCTCAGGTAGTCGCACAGACGATCAAGTTGTACTCCTGGCAGGCACGCCGCTGGTTTGGAGGTTTGGAGGATGAGGCCATCCTGGGCCAGTGTGGGGTGGAGGCCCTGGCCACTCTGAAAGTTGCCAGCAGCATGCTTGGAGGTAAAGTCCATGGTTCCCTTGCCCATGCTGGGAAAGTGAGGAGTCAGACTGCTAAGGTGAACAAACAGAAGAAGAAGAAGACAGGCTGGGCGAAGAGGAGAATGCAGTACAAACGGCGTTTCATCAATGTCGTGCCCACCTTTGGCAAGAAGAAGGGCCCCAATGCCAACTCCTAAGTCCTTTGTAATCCTGGCTTTCTCTAATAAAGAGACTCAGCCCAGTCAAAAAAATTATATTTTAATACCTCACATAATACCGCTCCAAGTCTAAACGGTTTTGATGGTGAATTTTATCAAATATTTAAAGAGGAAATTACACCAATTCTACACAATGTCTTCCAGAACATAAAAGAGAGGTGAACATGTTCCAACTCATTTTATAAGTCCTCCAACCCTGATACCAAAAGCAGACAGACAGGAAAAAAAATTCTGTATGAGCATAGATGTAAAAATCTCAACAAAATATTAGCAAATTACTATGGAATGAATTGTGCCCCCTGACCAGTTCAAATATTGAAGCCCTAGCCCCCAATGTGATGGTTTTTAGTGTAGAGTTGGGACCTTTGGAAAGTAATTACATTTAGATGGGGTTATGAGAGTGGAGCTCTCATGATAAAATTAATACCCTTATAAAAAGAGATGGCAGAAGTGTCTCTTTTTCTCTCTCTCTCCCTCCACTCCCACATGTGCCAAGGGAAGGTCATGTGGTTCATGTGAGTACACAGTGAAAAGACAGCCATCTGCAAGCCAGGAAGAGCCCTCTCACCAGGAATCAAATCTGCGTGCATCTTGATCTCAGACAATGAAGAATCCACAACCATGAGATATAATTTTCTATTGTTTGACCCAGTCTATAGTATTTTGTTATGGTAACCAGCACTGACTTAGACACAGATGAAATCCAGCAGTATATAAAAAGCATCATACATCATAACCAAGTGGATTTTATTCCAGGTATGCAAGGTTCATCCAATATTTGGAAATAAATTAATGTCACTCATCACATTAATAGTCTAAAGAAGAAAAGCTACGTAATCTTATCAATCAAAGCAGAAAAAGCATTTGACAAAATTCAGCATTCATGGTTTAAACAAAACAAAACTTAGCAAACTGGGAACAGAAGAGAATTTTTCATCCTGATAAAGAATATCTACAAAACCCTCCAGTTAACATTATACTGTTTATAATGGTAAAGACTAAATGTTTTCCCTCTAAAATCAGGAAAATTACAAGGATGCATGCTCTCACCACTCTTATTTGAAACAGTACTGGAAGTCAGTCTTGACCAGTACAATAAGGAAAGAAAGGGAGAATTTTAACTGCCTCTATTTGCAGATTATGTGATTGTCTTTATATAAACTTCCACAAGTTCTAAACAAACAAACAGAAAAATCTTTTAGAATGAATTAATGGATTTACTCATGCTGCAGGAAGTTAAGACACAAAAATCAATCCTATATCTACATAATAGCAATAACCTTTGGAAACCAAAATAAAAACAATACTCAATAGCTCCATAAATTGAAATGTATAGGTATAACTTAACAAAAAGTGATGAAAGAAATCAGATAAACCTAAATTAACGAAGAGATTTATCATGCTCATGGGTTAGAGGACTCAAATAAAAGCCAATTGTCAATTCTCCCTGAACTGATCTTTAGGTTTAATGCAAATTCCCATCAAAACTTCAGCAGGACTTTTTGTTGATGTAGACAAGCTGATTGTAAAATTTATGTGGAAAGGCAAAGACACTGGAATAACTTTTTAAAAACTGTAAAAAACAGTAAAGATGGAAGAATTGTACTACCTAATTTCAAGACATTATATAGCTACAAAAAATCAAGAAAATGTGGTATTGGTAGATGAATAGACACAAAAATCAATGAAATAGAATAAAGCATTCAGAATTACCCACACAAGTATGACCAACTGATATTCTATGAAAAGCAATTCATTGGAGGAAGAAAAGTCTTTCAACAGATGCTGTTGGGACAATTGGATATATACAAGACCAAAAAAAAGAGCCTCAATCTAACCCTCATGCAGAAAATAACTCAAATAGATTTTAGACTTAAAAGTAAAATGCAAAATTATAAAACATATTATTAAAAATCAGAGAAAACTTTTGACGTAGGTTTAGGCAAAGGTTTTTTTACACCAAAACATAATTCATAAAATCAAAAATTGATTAAATTGACTAGACTTTACCAAAAGTAAAAACCTTGCTCTATGAAAGACTCTCTTAAGACAGGCCACAGACTGAAAGAAAATATTTACAAAGTTCTCTGTCAAAGAACTTATATACCGAACATATAAGTTATTCTCTAAACAAAGCTGTTAAAAAATATCCAGTTAGAAAAACAGACATTTCAGCAAAGGGAATATACAGATGGTGTATTAGCACATGAAAAGATGTTCAATATCACGAGCTATTAATCAAATGCAAATTAAAGCTATGAAGTGATATCACTACACTATTACACTATTTAACCTGTTAGACTAAATAAAATAAAAATTACTGATAATACCAGTGCTGGAAAATATGCAGAGCAGCTGGATTTCATATATTGTCGGGGGAAAGCAAAACTGTGCAACTTCTCTGGAAAACAGTTTGTCATCTTTTTTTTGATAGCCTTATTATATACAATTCATATTAAACAAAATTCATCCACTTAATGTTTAAAACTCAATGGTTTTACTATATTTACAGAGTTGTATACCCATCGCAACAATCTAATTTTAGAATATTTTCATTACCCCCTAAAACAAAATTCCATACCCATTAACAAACAGTCCTCATTCTCTCCATCTTATTCCCAGATCTAAGCAACTACTACTAATCTCTTTTCTGTCCCTATAGATTTACCCATTCTGGACATTTCATATAAATGGAATAATATGATATGTAGATTCTTGTGACTGACTTCTTTCACTGATTTCAAAGATCTTCCATATTCTAGCACATATGCACTTATTAGTGTTTCATTCCTTTCTTATTGCAAAATAATATTCCATTGTATGGATCCATTGTATGGATATGCCAAGTTGTACTTATTCATTCACTGATGGATAGTTGAGTTGATTCCACTTTCTAACCGTTATGAACAATCTTACTATGATCATTCATGTGCAAATGTTTGTGTAAACCTAAGTGTTTTCACTTATCTCAGATATATATTAGGAGTGAAATTGATGGATCATATGTAACTCTATGTTTAACATTTTGAGAAACTGTCAGGCTCTTTCCAAAGCAGCACCATTTAATATTCCTGCAAGCAGTGTATGAGTGTTCCAATTTTTTCACATCTTCATCAAAAATTGTTGTCGTCTATCTTTTAATTTATAGCCATACTAGTATATATGAAGTAGTATATCATTGTGGTGTTGATTAGAATATTATTATAAAGTTAAATATAATACACATATCATATTATTCAGCAATCACATTTCTGGATATTTACTCTAGAAAAGGAAACTTTTCTGAAATCTTTACACAAATATTCATAGAAGTTTTATTTATAATAGCCAAGAACTGGGAACCCTAGCTATTACATTCAAGTATGCTTCAACAGGTGAGTGGACAAACAAACTGTGGTACCTGCATATGATAGAATACTATGTAGTGGGGGAGTCGGGGAAGATGGCAGCTGAGCTGGTCGAACTATGTGAGTCCCAGTGTGAGTGAATAAGTGTATGGAAAATTTTGTGTATGTGCAGGTGAGTGAGTGGGCATGTGAGTGGCTGACTGAGTGAGGGCTAGGGGCTAGTGGTCAGGGTTCTCCTTGTGCAGCGGCTGGTGCCACAGCTACTCAGCTTGGACCCTAGAGATTCCTGGGATGCAGAAGCGAGGACCATTATTACTATTATTATTATTATTATTATTCAACAAAACCCTTCCTGAGAAGAAAATGCTGGGAGAGACTGACTAATTGGGGGCTCATGAACAAGTGGACAGGGCCCTCCTGGTGTAGCAGCTAGTGCTGCAGCTTCTTTGCTTGGTCCCTGGCACTTTCCAGGTTGCAGAAGGTGAGCGCCATTTTTTTTTAATGGACAAAAGTTTTCCTGTGAAGAAGCGGTACAGAAAGAATACTGGCTCCAAGTTCTGCATCACCACTGCAGCAGGAGAGACTGCCAGATCCAGGTTTTGCCTCACCACTTCAGCACCTGGCTGGACACTGGCAGCAGGGGCTCCAGAGGGCACCCAGAGCCAGAGTTCCACTGGAGAGGACAAGAGAGGCACCCCATCACCATCTTGAAAGCAGGGCAGGAAAGTGCTCCGACTTGCTCACCAAGGAGCAACAGACCCTGTGACTGGTGGATCAACTACTTGGGTTGATCGTGATCCAGAGGGAATATCCTGAAAGCACAAACTTCAGAGGGACCTGATGAATGCTGAGTCTCAAGTGCCCTGCCCTTTTCTGGCCACATCCTTTGTCCTGGTCCTGCTGCAGGACAAAGGTTGTGGCCAGAAAAGAGTGAGGAAGAACTCCAAAGAGATCAGTGATGAGTCCAGGGCTGACCCAAACTCCCTCCTCCCCAGTAATCCTCTGAATGTCAGACCCACACAGCTGGGCCACAACTGAGAGGGACAAACCCAGGTGGAGCTTGGACATCAGTCGCAGTAGGAGAACTCCATTCCAGGATAGGCCTGGCTGGGTCACCCCAGTGAGTAGCAAGTACATACCTGGGGAAAAGACAATCCTTCACCTCCCCACTGGAGAAGATCATTCTGACCATATGAGAGTGGGAGGGGAGGACTGCAGCCCCACCCAGCCCCACTGCCCCTAATCTTTCTCTGCTCCAGACACAAGGAGAGAGTGAAAGAGGTGGAAGGTCTACAGGAGAGAGCATATGAGAGGAACAGTTACAGAGCCTGCTACAAGAGGGCAAGGATTTTTTTTTCTTTTTTTTAATTAAAAAAAATTTTTTTGCCTGTTTGTTTGTTAGTCATCTATTTTTTAAAATTTTTCCTTTCTGCATAATTGTGTATGTGAGGGCTTGATCTGCATAACCCTTTTTTCTCTTTTTTCTTTTCTTTTTCTTTCTTCTTTTGTTTTTTGTTTATGTTTGTATGTGAATGACTGAGTGTTCATCTTTCAGTTTTTTTTGTTGTTGGTTTATTTTTGCTCTTCTCTTTTTAAAATTATTTTTATTATTTTTACTTTAAGGTGTGTATCAATATATGTGTGGGGGTTCAATCTGAATTCCTTTGTTTTGTTTCTAATAGTTCTCTTTTTCTTCTCTATTCATTTTGTGCTAGGCATGAGTGTGTGTTTAGTTTTCCTGGTTTTTGTTGTTGTTGTTGTTTGTATTCTTTTACTTTATTGTTAGTCCAGTTTGGTTTGGGGTGTGTGTGTGTGTGTGTGTGTGTGTGTGTGTGTGTGTGTGTATACAATTGTTTTTGGCTTTGGCTTCTGCTTTCATTGTTCTGTGGGGTTTTTTTCCTTTTTTCTTTTAGTCTTGACAATCTAATTTCATTTTATTTTTCTCCATGCTTCTCATTGCTATCACTGTATCTTGGACTCAGGGAATACACACACATACCCATTGCATCATCATATAGAATGGTGGTGGGGAGTAGGTCTCAGGGAACACATACCACAGTCAGTGAACATTGCAATTTGCAAGTAGTTTCTGAATTCTAGCTCCCTATCCCCTACCTTATTTGACTTTCAAAACTACAAGAGACAGCAAAGCTTCCCACCCACAGTCCTGTTTCAAAATAGAATAAATCCAGAGCCCAGATCAGGGAAGAATAGAGGACCGAGCAAACATCAGAAGTGAAGCTCTCTCCTGCTGACACTGAATAAAGGAACTAAAGAGAAAAGCAAGAGATCTGTCACAAATAAGGAAAAACCAAAGGAAGATCACAAGTAATATCAAGTATAACAAAGATAAAACTCCTGAAAAATCAGATCTTGAAGCCCAAACAATGGAAAGCCCAAACGAATGGCCCCAGAATATAAAGGGATTAGGGAATGGATAGAAAGAGTGAATAAGACTCAAGAAAGACAAGGTACAACACTGAAAGAACCTGTAACAGACATTTTGGCAATAAAAAATTTCATCCAGGAAATAAATTACAAGATAACAAACATGGAAAGCAGAATTACTCTAGCTGAAGAAAGAATCTAAGAACTTGAAGACCAGAACATGGAATTACCCCAATCTATAAAAACCATAGAAACAAAACACAGAAAGAAAGAATAAAACCTACCAGAGATGTGCAGTTATATCAAGAGTCTGAACATATACCTGACTGGTAGCCTAGAAGAAGAAAGGGAAATAGAGAATACCTTGGAGCAAGTATTCCAGGAAGTAATCCAAGAAAACATTCCCCATTTCACTAGAGATGTGGCCAGTCAAACACAAGAGATACAAAGAACCCTGAAAGACATCAAATGAGAAAACCAACCCCTAGACACATAGTAATTCACCTATACAAATAAGGCACAAAAGAAAAAATCCTAAAGGCAGCAAGAGAGAAAGGTCAGGCTACCTACCAGGGAAAACCAATCAGAATATTAGCAGACCTATCAGCAGAAACACTACAAGCAAGAAGGGACTGTAGTGTTTGATTATATTCGAAGTTCTCAAAGATAAACAATTTCAACCAAGAATCTCCTACCAAGCCAAGCTCAGCTTTATCAGTGATGGAGAATTAAAATCCTTCCCAGACATCCAATCCCTAAGAGATTATGCAGCTTCCAGACCACCTCTACAAGAGACACTTAAAAAGGTATTAAGCACAGAAGAAAGAAAAAAAAGAATGACCACACACTTCCCAAGAGAACAGCAGAGCACAGAATCAACAGAGAATACAGTACAATCACAAACTTAAAGACACACACATACATCAACCCAAAAGCTAAATGAAAACAAGCAAATGAAACAAACAAAACAAACTTTATAAGAACCACATGCCAGGGATAAACAATCACATTTCAATAATCAACTTGAATGTGAATGGACTGAATGCACCAATGAAAAGACACAGAAGGACAAACTGGATAAGAAACCATGGCCCAATTATTTGCTGCATCCAGGAAACTCATCTCACCACAGGGGACACACACAGACTCAAAGTAAAAGGAAGGAAAATGAGTTTCCAGGCATATTGATCACAAAAGAAGGCAGGAGTCATGACCATAATATCAGACAAAACAACCTTTAAGCTATCAAAAATTTTAAAAGATACAAAAGAACACTACATAATGATAAAAGGTTCAAGCCATCAATAAGAAATATTCATCCTAAACATATATGCACCCAATACAGAAGAATCAATATTTATAAAACAACTACTAAGTAAACTAAAAAAAGATATTGACTCTAGCACTATTATAGCAGGGAACTTGAATACCTAACTAACAGCCCTAAATAGATCATCAAGGCAAAATATCAACAAGGAGATCCAGAACCTAAACTTGACACTCGACCAAATGGACTTAATAGATACCTACAGATTATTCCACCCAACAATCACAGAGTATACATTCTACTCATCAGTACATGGAACATACTTCAAGATCGATCACATCCTTGGCCATAAATCAAGCATAAACAAATTCCATAAGGTTGAAATCTTGCCATGCACATTCTCAGACCACAGTGGAATAAAAATAAATATCAACACCAACAACAATTCCCTAAAGCCCACAAAGATATGGACACTAAATAGCATGATGCTGAACAACTACTGGGTCAACACTGAAATCAAAGCAGAAATTAAAAGATTTCTGGAAACAAATGAAAATGAAGCAACATCTTACCAAAACCTCTGGGATGCTGTGAAAGCAGTTCTAAGAGGGGAATTTATATCTCTACGAGCACACATCAAGAAAATGGAAAGATCACAAATGGAGGGCCTAACAAATCACTAAGGGAGCTGGAAAGAGAAGACCACCAACACCCCAACTTTAGCAGGAGAATACAAATCACCAAAATAAGAGCCCAAATATGGGACATAGAAGACAAAAATATCACAGAAAGCATCAACATAACAAAAAGCTGGTTGTTTGAAAGAATTGACAAGATTAATGGACTCCTATCAATAATGACCAAGAAATAGAGCGAAAAAGCCCAAATAAACACAGTCAGAAATACAAAAGATCAAATCACAACTGACCCCAAAGAAATACAAAAGATTATGAGAGATTCCTATGTACACCTATATGGAAACAAACTTGATAACCTAAATGAAATGGAGGACTTTCTCTCATCACACAACCTCCCCAGGTTGAAACAAGAAGACATTGAGACACCAAATAGACCAATAACAACCCAGGAAATAGACTCTGTCATAAGAAAGCTACCTACAAAAAAAAGCCCTGATTGGATGGCTTTGCAGCTGAATTCTATAAAAAGTACAAGGAGAATCTGATACCAATCCTATTGAAAGTATTCCAGGCAATTGAGAAAGATGGAATTCTCTCAAATCATTTTACAAAGCTAACATCAAACTGATACCCAAACCAGGTAAAGATCCAACACCAAAAAATAAAGAACTACAGGTCAATATCCCTTATGAACACAGATGCAAAAAATCCTCAACAAGATTGTAGCAAATCAGATCCAAAAACACATCTCAAATATCATCCACCACAACCAAGTAGGCTTCATCCCCAGGATGCAGGGCTGATTCAACACTCACAAGACTATAAATGTAATTAAATACATCAACAGGTGCAAAAACAAGAACCACATGATTATCTCATTAGTCGCGGAAAAAGCTTTTGATAAAATCCAGCATCACTTCTTGATAAAACCCTCAAACACCTAAGTATAGAAGGAACATACCTCAAAATAGCAAGTGCCATCTACAATAAACCCACTGCTACCATATTGCTAAATAGACCGAAACTGATAACATTTCCCCTGAAAACTGGAACAAGACAAGTCTGCTCACTCTCACCCCTCTTGTTCAACATTGTGTTGGAAATCCTAGCTAGGGCAATTAGACAAGAAAAGGAAATCAGGGGTATCCAAACAGGAAAAGGGAAAGTCAAGTTATTCCTCTTTGCTGATGATATGATCCTATACCTTGAAAATCCAAAAGAATCTGTCAAAAACCTGCTTGCACTGATAAAGGACTTTGGCAAAGTCTCGGGGTCAAAATAAATGTGCAAAAGACAGCTGCATTCTTATACACCAACAACAAGCAGGCAGAGAACCAAATAAAAAGCACAATCCCATTCACAATAGCCACAAAAATAATGAAATATCTCAGCATCTTCCTAACCAGAGAAGTGAAAAACCTTTATAATGAAAACTACAAAACACCACTCAAAGAAATCCAGGAAGACACAAACAAATGGAAAAATTCCATGCTTGTGGATAGGAAGAATCAACATTGTTTAGATGTCCATCCTACCAAAAGCAATCTACAGATTCAGTGCAATACCCATTAAATTGCCAACATCATCCTTCTCAGACCTGGATATGACATTACAGAAATTCATATAGAAACATAAATGACCACGAATAGCCAAAACAATTCTTAGCAAAAGAAACAAAGCAGGAGGTATCACACTTTCAGACTTTAAACTTTACTATAAGGCTACAGTAATCAAAACAGCCTGGTATTGGTACATGAACAGGCATATAGACCAAAGGAACAGGATAGAGATTCCGGAAGTAAAGCCTCAATTCTGCAACCAACTCATCTTTGACAAAGCCTCCAACAACAACTGGGGAGTGGAGAACCTATTTAGTAAATGGTGCTGGGAAAACTGGCTGACCACATGCAGAAGATTGAAACAGGACCCCTACCTATCACCATACACAAAAATTAACTCTAAATGGATCAAAGATCTAACTGTAAAACCTCAAACTATAAGAATCTTAGAAAATGCGGGAAACACCCTTATGGAAATTGGAACTGGCAACTGATTCCTGACCAAAACCCTTACTGCCCATCCCATAAGAAATAAGATAGACAAGTGGGATTTCATCAAACTGATGAGCTTCTGCAAAGCAAAAGAAACCATCAAGAGAGCAGGAAGACGGCCCACAGAATGGGAAAAAATATTTGCCAACTGTGTATCTGTCAAAGGCCTAACATCTATGATCTACAAGGAACTCAAATGCACTGAAAAGAAAAAAACAAACAGCCCCGTTAAAAAGTTGGCAAAAGACATGAATAGACACTTCTCAAATGGGCAACCAACAGACACATGGAAAAGTGCTCAACCTCACTCATCATCAGAGAAATGCAAATCAAAACTACATTGAGATACC
>NW_007247306.1:286748-293772 GCF_000164805.1 Carlito syrichta | reverse complement strand
ACCTCATCAACAAGGGTACCTACATAATGAACATTTGTGTACCTAACCCTGAATTGTACCCCACTTCTTTAAAATTAAAAAAAAAGAATACTATGCAGCCATATGAAGGAAAAAAACTACAGATATAGGCAACAATCTGAATGAATCTCAAGGGAATTAAACTGAGTAAAAGAGAAAAACAGTCTCAAAAATTATATACTGCATGATTCCATTTATGTAACATTCTCAAAATGATGAAGCTAAACTGACAGAGAAAATTAGTGGCAATCAGTGCCAGAGGTTAGAGTTGTGGATCATATATGTTTCTTGGTGGTGATGAAATAGTTCTGTAACCTAATAGTGGGTATATGACCTACATATATGATAAAATTTCACAGAACCATAGACAAAAAAATATGAATTCATGTAATAAATAAGAAATCCAGATAAAGTCTGTAGTTTAGTTAATTTTGTACCAATGTCAATTTACTAGATATCACAATGTACTAACATTCTGGAGGATGTTATTGTTGAGGGAAGCTGGGTTGAGGGTACACCAGAGCTCTAAGTACAATTCTTGAAATTTCATGTGAGTCTTAAATTATTTCAATATGAAAAGGTTTTGTTTTTTAAATAGTACTATACTCTTGTAGGAACTGAAAACCTAAAACTTAATCTAGTCATCGTGTGACTAGGAAGACAAAATGATCCATCATAAACAATGTTATCCTAACCAAAGAACCATAAAACTGAGCATGCACAAAAAAAATCTCATTGTAAAATGGAAATAATCTATGTGAGCTCAAGTCCAGGTGATGGACATCATAAGCACTGGTTAAGATATTCATGCTTCCTGCTACTGCTATTTTGTTGCCTCTCCCTCAACCCACATGGGAAGCTCCCTATAACTAGTTAGCAAAGGAGAGAAAAACCTAGTTTACAGTGGATCTGCACAGTGTGCTGATACCTCCTCACTCAAGGTCATATTGTGGGTGAAGAAAGAAAGTCTTTTCTTTGGGTAGAACTTTGGATCGTGTTCTGGTTGTCTGATTTCTGTAAAATGAGAGGCATCCTGAAGTGTGGCTATATACCATTTCATAGGCAATTGCTAATGAAATGGAAGACAGATTGGGGACTTGGAAAGAAAAAGATTGAAAGATTAGTGACAGGAGATCTAGAAAAGGGTATGTGAACCCTCAGAAAGAGTGTGTGAGCTCTCTCAGAGCAGATAGAATGTAAAGGTAATAATGCCCCACATAAATCCACACCAGTGAGCATCCACTGTGGGTGGTGTCTCTCAATAAACAAGTGGACAAGATGTTCCACCTGTAGATTTGAGTCAGCCTCTTTCCCCAGTCACACAAGTGCTTGCTATACAAAGTAGCAATGGAAGTAGAACAGGAACTATGCATAGATTCAACCACACGAACTTACCCTTGCCAAAGCTAAGTTGATTATTGCCACAGCCATGTACCAAGCCCTTAACTGTTATCTACAGGGAGAACATTGGTTGTGGCTAGTATTTTAGGTTTGAGGTTGGAATGTGACCAAATTGACATTAACCTAATTGGAAGAATATATTTGTCTCTTGTGTTAGTAGGAAAAATTTTTCTTCCATACAATGTATAGGCACAGATATATAAGGATGGAAGGGAGAATTTTGCTGTATAGCTACTGTTCTTATCCTCCATCCTGCTATGTGCCCTGAGAAACTGACCCATATAGACTATAGCAATGAGCTCTCTTGCTTTCTCACTTCCAACTGAGTTTTGGTCAATGAGAGGCAATTGTAAAAGACTTAAAGAATGTGAGGAGAATGAGGTTGAATGATTATCCCAAGGCTGCCTACCCTGTGGGACTCCATGTGCCTCTACTGAAAGTCATAGTTCTTGTCGGGTAACTGTCTCCATAAAGCACTTTCTCCCCCTCCCCTTCTGCTTTTCCCTCCTCCTCTCTCTCTCTCTCTCTCCATCTCCCATTCCCTCTCTCCATCCCCTGAGTCCGTGTGTGTGTGTGTGTGTGTGTGTGTGTGTGTGTAAGTCTGTGTTGTCTGTGTTCCAATAACCACCCCTTTCTCTTCCTCCTTATGGCCCCTGCAGCTACTAGTCCTAAAATAGTACCACATTACATGGTGCTTTTCTTAAACCCAGCCCACACTATTATAAATAGTCTTTCTATTAAATATGACTTATATTATCCAAATTAGGTGTTCTATTTTCTACCAGGATTCTGGTCATTATAAATTAAATTTAACAATTCTATTATACATCCTGGTAGAGATGTTGAAAAGTCAATTAGGCATGTCTGCATCTGTATCTATATCTATACCTATAGATAGGTAGACATATCTCAAGTAAAACGATCTAGTTTGAAGATAAAGTTGGATAGTCAAAAGCACACTGATGCTGGCGCAGTGGCTCAAGCCTGTAATCCCAGCACTTTGGGAGGCTGAGGTGAGAGGATTACCTGAGCTTAGGGGTTCGAGACCAGCCTGAGCAACATGGTGAGACCTTGTCTCTACAATAAATAAATTTTAAAAATTAGTTGGACATGGTAGCATGTGCCTGTAGTTCCAGTTACTTGGAAAGCTGAGGTGGAAGGATCGTCTGAACCCACCAAGTCAAGGCTGCAGAGTCCATGAGCATGCCACCGCACTCCAGACTGGGCAACAGAGTGAGATTCCAAACTCAAAAGAAAAAAAAACACTGATGGTTTTTAAAGCTGTGGGACTGGATAGGATCAATGAGGGAATGAATGTACAAACAGAGGAAAAGAGGGACAAAAACTGAGCCTGGCCATTTAGAAATTAAGAGGTCACAGAGAAACAAAACAAAAAAGACAGACTAAGAATGGCAAGTCATTAAGTACAGAGTGTGAAGTCTTCGAAGCAAGTAAAATAAGTTTTCCAGGTAAGAAAAAAAGGTCAGACATGTCAAATGCTACTGATGCCCCAATTTGACAAGGACTGAGAAATAATCACTACAATTAGCAAGAGGAAGGCCATTAGCAAGAGGAAGGCCATTAGTTACTTTCACATGAGGTAGTGGAGAAGGAAGCATTGGTGGCACAATGAGGACATTTGACTGAAGTATGTTTAAGAGAGAATTGTAGGACAGGAATTGAAGACAGATGTATGAACAACTCTTTTTTAGAGATTCTTATCCCTCAGCAAGTAAAAATGGGTGGTCATTAGTCAAGAAAACTACCCAAAAATGTAGGGATCTTTTTTAAAGATAGTATAAAATATTAGGACTTTTTATCCGTTTTCCTTTCTGCCAACTCAACATCACTGTGTTGTCTTCTGTTTCTTTCTCCTCAATTGAAATAAAGTGGGAGCTCGCAAATAAGGAGGTCAAAAGCCCAACTCAGGTTTTTCCAAGAATAAGCTCAGACAATATCAGACAGGAGACACATTGCTGATGAGAAAGTTTAGTCAGTCAATGAGATCACAAGACAAGAGGGTATGACATAAGTCTCACCTGGAACCCTAGAGCCACACCTGTATCAAGGTTTCTATTCTTGATTTTTCCAAATGCTTTATTCACTATCAAGGTTAAAAAGAAAACAACAACAAAAATACTAGAGCTTGTCCTACAGGTCCACTGACACAGGTCGTGTGATATTGTCCCAGCAATGCTGGCTAAACGATTGTTCCCAGACTTAAAAGTGCATGGGAATCACCTATAGAAGCTGTTTAAATGCAAATTCTGATTCTACAGTGTTGGGGGGAGGGTGTCAAAATTCTGCATTTCTTAACAACTCCCAGGTAATGATAGTGATGCCAATTTATAGACAACTCCCTCTGTAGCAAGTCTAAATCACAAAGAAGAAGCTTTGCATAAGCCAATGACCTTAGCATTCTGGTATTCATACTCATATGTAACCCCTCTCCTTGAATTTAGACTAGACTTAGCAGTGCATTTCTCATGGAAAGTATATCCCAATAGTGATGGAAGTTACTTTCAAGATTAGGTAAGAAAAGGTCAGGCTTCTATATTGCTCACAAACATTCTTGCTCTAATTAAGTCAGCTGCCAAGTAATGGAAGCCCTACACAGTAGTCAGAGAGGAAATGAAGTCCTCTGTGCTGCAGCTTGCCAGCAACTGAATCCTGGCAACAACAAAGTAACTTGGAAGTAGACCCTTCCCCAGTTAACCCTTCCCCAGTTAAGCAACTCAAGCTGGTATCTTGATTACAGTCCCCAGTCCAAAGAACCCAGATAAGCATCACTAAAACTCTTGACCTACAAAACTGTGAAAAAGCAAATGCTAAAGCAACTAAATTATGGGGCAATTTTTACATAGCAATAGATAATTAATACAGAGGGATTGTAAAGGATCAAGAAACTTTGAGAATGATGGACATAATAAACTTAATTATAGTGATGGCTTCATGGGTGTATACATGTGTCAGAATTCATCAGGTTGTTTGCCTTAAACATCTATAGTTCATTTTACATCAATGTACTTCAAAGAAGTTGAAAATGCATTAAGTCTGGGTGGGAAGAGATTTTCACTCAATTGCTGGGAGATTCTACTCCTCCCTACAAATATCACTTCCTTAAAAAATAGTTCTTCTATTTAATGGCATGAGAGCTGATGTGCCTTAAGTCCAAGCTTTCCTAATGGTACTAGATGAAAACTGACCTGTATGAATTCCTTGAACTCTATTTTATATGACTACCACTGATTTATCTTAAATTGTTATTTCTTTAGACCTTATCATGTCCCTTATTAAGCTATAGTCAGGTTACTGATCTGGGAGTCTGAACAAAAAGTTCAAAGAATAGACTTTTGGGACTATTGGAGTGGAATGAATATATTTTGTATTGTGAGAAGAATACAAATTTTGAGAGCTAGGGTGAAATGCAATGGTGCGAATGTGTTCAAATAACCAACAAAAATCATGTCAAAATAACTAAAGAAAGGTATTAGAACAATGTCTCACCAAATAGAATCTATCAATAAAAAGTTAGAAATTATTTTTTATTTTTATTTTGGTTTTTTTTGAAAGCAGGATTTATTGAAAGGACAGAAAAGCTCCCAGAGTGGAAGGAGACCTGAGGGGGTTGCCCAAAATTATTTTTTAAAGAAAACTAAATACAAATTCTGGCATTGGGAGTTAAGTGCATTGGCTCACACCTGTAATTCCAGCATTCTGGGGGACTGAGGCAGGAGGATTGCTTGAGTCTAGGAGTTCAAGGCTACCCTGAACAACATAGTGAGACCTTGACTCTACAAAAAAAAAAATTAGCCAAGTATGGTGGCACACACCTGTAGTCCCAGCTACTAGGAAGGCTGAGGCAAAAGGATTGCCTGAGCCCAGGAGGTGAAGGAGGAAGGAAGGAAGAAAGAAAGAAAGAAAGAAAGAAAGAAAGAAAGAAAGAAAGAAAGAAAGAAAGAAAGAGAAATAGAAATTCTGACATTGGCAAATATAATACCTGAAATGAAAACTTCTTTGGAGTACTTACAAGCATATTTAAACAATCAGAAAAAAATCTGCAAACTTGAAGACAATGTGAAAAACAGGAAAAAAAAGATTGAAAAAAAAATAAACAGAGCCTCAAAATCTTGAACACTGTCAAGTATATAAAACATACAAATAATGGGAATCCTAGAAGTGGAGAAGAGAAAGGCAAAAAGATTATTTCAGTAAGTAATCGTCAAAAACATCTATAATTTGATGAAAAATATCAATCTACATATCTGACAAAACAACTAACTCCAAGTAGAATAAACTCAAATAAATCTATTTTCAGACATATCACAAACTTTCAAAAGCTAGAAACATATCTTTAAAGCAGAAGAAAGAAGTGACTCATCACATACAAGCATCCTCAATAAGTTTTCTCATTAGGAAGCCATACAGGTGAGAAGACAGTGGGTGATAAATTTAAGATGTTGAAAGAAAAAACTTTCAACTAAGAATTTTGTATCCAATGAAACTATCCTTTAAAAAATGAAGAAGCAATTAAGGCATTCTAGGATAAATAAAAACTAAAGAATTGTTTTTAGCAAATATGCCCTACAAGAAATACTAACAGGAGTCCTTTGGTATTGATGAAAGAAAAGAACACTAGACAATAAATTGAATCTGCACAAAATAATAAAGCACACTGGCACAGATATTTGCTTAGGTGACTATAAAAGACAGCATAAATGTACTTTTGTTAGCAACTCTTTCTCCTGATTTAACAAATTTGTGTTGATGGGCACACAACGTATGACAACAACAGCACAAATGGGGGCAGATTATGGCACATAGTATTGTTCCAGTGGACCCCTGGGTTCTCAGGCCTTCAGCCTCAGACCATGACATAGGTTGGATATTTGTCTCCTTCAAATCTCATGTTGAAATGTGACCCCACATCCCCTAGTGTTGAAGGTGGGGCCTATTGGAGAGTGTTTGGATCCTGGAGTGGATTCCTCATGAATGGCTTGCTGGCCTCCCTGTGGTAATGAATGAGTTCTCACTAAATTAGTTTACACAAGAGTCTGGGACCTCCCTCTCCTTTCTCTCTTGCTCCCTCTTTCACCATGTGACACGCCGGCTCCCCTTTTGCCTTCTGCTATGATTGTACGCTTCCTGAGTCCCTCACTAGAAGCAGATGTTGATGCCATGCTTCTTGTACAGCCTGCAGAATCATTAGCCAAATAAACCTATTTTCTTTTAAAATTTCCCAGCTTCAGGCAAAATGGACTAATACAGACTGAGTTAGTTGCACCATTGGCTTCCCTGGTTCTGAGGCTTTGGGACTTGGGCTGTTAGGCTACTGGCATCCCTGGGTTTTCAGTTAGCAGATAACCTATTGTGGGACCTCTCAGTCTGTATAATTGTATTAGCCAACTTCCCTAGTAAATAAGTCTCCTCTCATCTATCTGTTTGTCTGTCTATCTATCCTACAGTTCTGTTTCTCTGGAGAATCTAATATAATGAAAACACTTTCATAATGAAAACACTTAACAAACTAGGAATAGAAGGAAATTTCAACTTCATAAAGGGCATCTACAAAAACTTCAACTTAATAAAGGGCATCTACTAAAAT